>NC_136503.1:110960794-110980794 GCF_053919585.1 Euprymna scolopes
AGGAGAAAAAGGGTGACAAAGATATAGAAAGGAGTGTGCAGAGAAGAGAAGAGTAGAAAGGAAGAAGAAAAGAGAAAGAAGATGAGCAGGGAGGAGGAAGGAGTATTACGACACAAGAATGATCAATGAGGAGGGAAGGGTATAAACAGAAATTAAATAATGAAAACAATTAGGAGGTACGAGTATAAAGAGAAAGGAGAGGATGAAAAGGGAGAAGAAAGGGATATAAAGAAGATAAAAAAAAGATGGAGGTAGGAGTATACAATGAAGAAAGAGGATGAAAAAATGAGTACGAAAGAGTATAAAGAAAACAGATGTGGATGAAAACAGAACAGAATGAGAAGACTGAGTATTAGGAAGGAGTATGAAAAAGAAGGAAGATGAAAAATAAGGAAGAAGGAGTATAAACTGCAGGAAAAGAATGAAGGGAGAGAAAGGAGTATAAAAAGAAGGCAAAAAAATTAATAAAAAGAATAATAAAGGGAAAAAATTGCAAACTAAAATATCAAAAAGAAAATGAAAAAGAAGGATTGATAATCTGTATTTCTTCAGACTACTATTCTCATCTTACGTTTTATTTTCACAGCATTTCTGTCGATGTAACCTCCAACCTTCTTCATGTGTACCTTGTAAAATTCAGGAATCTTTCTGTCGGACTCCGAAATCTCCATCGAATTTTGAACAGAATCCTTTATTTAATCCATGGGGGTAGCATGCTCTCGTTCCATCAGCCAATACTGGGTAGAAGGCTGACAGAACAAGAACATACTATTCTCATGGATTAAATAAAGCTTTCCGTTTTAAATTCTGCCCAGATTCCCAAATCGGACAGAAAGATTCTCGAGTTTGACAAGATACATCTGAAGAAGGTCAGAGGTTACATCGACCAAAACATTGTGAAAATAACACTCAAGATGAGAACAGTAGTCTGAATAATCAAAATAATACGAATTATTAACCCTTATCTCAAAAATTCAGAAATAAGGGAAACATTTTTTTCAACTTTTCATATTGAGTTGATGAATGTTTGAAATTCTACGACTCATATTAGTCAAAAAAAAAAAAAAATAAATAAATAAATAAATAAATAAAACTGTGTTAGAATGGCATCGATATATAAACCATAACATTTGTTGGTTAAGTTAACCTTCCGCATCCCTTTTGCGGAAGTGACATCCAACAAATTAAATTTTTAGCTACGTATGACCACAATTGTTCAGAATGTACCTTTTTTTTTCTTTTTAGATGCAAATATAAAAATAGAAGTATTATTCAAACAGTCTTTATTTGAACTCATCGAAATTTTAAAATTAAAGTTAGTTTTATTTAAAAAAAAAAAAATGAGGTGTTTTTTCTTTTCGAGGCAATTTTTTTTCTCCATTTATCACTTTGAAATTTTATTCAACAATAAAATGATAAACCAATTTACAATAATAAAAAAAAAAAATACAAAATTTATTTTTCCAAATGAGATCTTTATAATGAGATTTTTTCTAACGTGACTTCTTACAGTTTTCGAAAGTGATTTCCAAATTATGAACACATTAACAAATGCTAAAAAGTTAAAAATAAACAAAGACAATTATTTTTTTTTTTGGGGGGGGGGGGGATATCATGCATTGGATACGGTTTATTTTATATTTGATTAATATACATGATAAATGTCAAAAAAAAAACTTTTCGTTGAATAAATTTTAAAAAAATTATAATAAAAGATCGATAAACTATTTTTTATGTATGCAAAAGTTTAATAAGTTCAAATAAAGTTTGTAATGTAAAAAAAAAAAACACCTCGTCTTTTTTTTTTTTTTCAAATGAAACTAACTTTAATTTTAAATAGCAACGTTTACCTAACCTTTATTATAAAAGTGGTATTTTTATACTTTACTAGCATTTCAGCCCAGCGTTGCCCGGTTCTTTGGAGGTGTATGTTAAGCAAAAAAAAAAAAAAAAAAAAAAAAAGAAAGAAAAAAGCGGTCAACTTTTTTAACTTTGACCCCTATTATGACCCCTTTACATTTATTGTTTTAGGCTCAAATCAAGTTATTAAGTTAGATCCATGTCCAAGGAACCTATATCTAAAATTTAAAGTGTTTAAACGCAAAACTGTCGGAGGAGTTTGATAGAGTTCTCAAAGGTCAAATCGTTGAACTTTGACTCCATAACAGCCAAATTTCTGGCCGAAAACCGATCACAAAGATTTTCCCAAATCTCAATACCCTGTATATCAAATTTCGAGTCTGTAGACTAAAAAATTGACAGAGTTATTGCGTAGGGAAATGTACACAGACACACATACAGACACGTTCACTTTTATAGATGTATAGATTATGTATACAAATTACCAACACCTGATGTTTGGAAAGCAGTTCATAATATACATTTCATTATAAAAGTTCTATTTTTATTTGATAAAAAAATAAAACAGTTCATAAATATAAAAGAAAAAAACATCCATTGAGTTCAAATAAAGACTGAATAAAACTTCTATTTTTATATTTGCATCTAAAAATAAAAAATAAAAAAAAGTGCATTCTATACAGTTGTGGTCATCCGTAGCTAAAAATTTGTCGGACGTCACTTCCGCCAAATGACTTAGTAAACACAGGGATGCGAAAGGTGAACTTAACTGATTTGTTCCAAGAACCTCGGTACTTATCCAATTTCCAACTTAATCTCCAGCAACAGGTTAAACTTGGGACACCCAGGTCGTCAGTCTGTGTCGTTAACCACTCGGCCATCATCACCCCCCAACGAGATAATGAATGTCTGAAACTATTATATGTCAATTTTTTTTTTTTTTAAAAACACCCCCCAAAAAACTGTGAATCACATGATTCTTGAAATGGCATCGGTATTTAAATTGAAAAATTTGTTTTAAGAATTTCAGTACTTATCCAATTTATAACCAAATCTCCGGCAATTCTGTGCTGGCATTCTCCGGCAGGTTATGAAAACTGCCGAAAGATGCTTAAGCGAAAATTGCGAGATGATGTATTCTCCTCCCTCCCCATATTAAGAATGGCTCTCTATTTAAAAAAAAAAACTATTAGTAATGTGCAGATACAGCATTTTCTGCATCTTTCTCTAATATATTTCTCTTTGTTTGTCCATTTCATATTTTCTTAAAAACTATTAGTCCGATCTGGCTGAAATTTTGTATGGATCTTTGTTATGATAAGGTGCAGCAAACTAAGTATTATGGTACCCGTACTATGCACTGTTAAGGATTAATGGAATTAATCACCATAATACCACATTTACTCTAGAAGTTTTCTCAGAAACTACTGAACTGATCTGGCTGAAATTTTGTATGGACCTTTGTTACGATAAGGTACAGCAAACTAAGTATCCGTCCGATGCAAAGTTAGGGATTAATATTAATATTATTAATATTTAATGCAGAAATGAGCACAAATTTAATCATAATCAACCATCAACGTGGCATAAGGCGTTTATTCTAAGTCAACAGGTCATAACTTTTGCGCGTTTTTAACTGACTAAAAGTCTAGTGATTTTCTATTTAGAAAGCCATTCTTGACATGGAGAAAGGGAGAAGATTTTGTGTTGCCATAGCGTCTTAAAAGTCATTTTTAGTTTGAAAAAAAAAATGTTTCAAATTTTCATGCTTTCAGTAAATTTTGTTATTTGACAACTGATTGGATAATCACTTCGGTGTCTTTTGGCTGTTTATATAACCTGCTGGAAGATTGGATCATTAACTGGGCAAGTACCTCAATCTCGTCACAGTATTTCATTTAAGATTACACACCTACATCCAATGCTGCACTTGTCCCTTCTTGACATAAATAATTGTGACCAACCCATCAATCAGCAAATTCCCACCCCTTCACGGCATAGGTCCCCAGATGCTGGGAAGCTTTTTACTCTAAAACGAGGTGCCTTCAATAAGTTTCCAAACTTTCTTCGTATGGGCACTTTTATTGATAGTCCCTTTCCAAGTAATCTCCTCCGGCTGCAATCCACTTGTTGTACCGCTCCAACAAGTTCTGGAAGGTCTCATGAAAGTCCTCTTGTGTGAGGGGGTCAATGACCCTCGTTACAGCCTCTTTCATGGTCCAAAAGCAGTCTGAAGCATTCCATACGTTTCTGTGGCATTTTTTCCAAGTTTAAAACAAAATTTTATTGTATATCCTCCTTCTAAAATGTCCTCATGTCCAGATAGCATTTTTAAAATTCACCAACTATGACAATCAGGTTTTAGTAGGGTGTGTTCCAATTCCTGCTGCAGCTGTTAATTTGAGCCTGAAATCATAAAAATTGGTCAGTCATCTCATAAGATGTATAGCAATAACATACTGAATTTTTTTTAAGAGTCTACTACAACAACAACAAAAAAAAAAATGTCTGGAAATTTATTGAAGGCACCTCGTAGCTCCCTTCCTGGAAACTGCTTGCCTTTGAAATTCATTCTCTGCTCTACCAATGGTACCAACACGTATAAGTTTAAATGTAATGCTAGCAAATATCTTCTTACACAACTCCCCACTTGTAATGCCCTATAAATCTAACCCCGAATTTGGAGTCGTTTACATCTCAGTGGTAATGTGTCTTGTTGGTGTTTAATAAAAGTAAAAGAAATAAAATTATATGTTAAAAATCTTTGCAAGTATCCACGGTTTTTGTTATCGTTTTAAGTTTTTTTTTGTTTTTTTTTTTGCATTTATTTATGTAAAAAAATTAAACTTCAGTCTCGTTTCAAACAGTTTCTATCCATGGTAATTAGACAGGTAGAAATTTTACTTATATATTACATCAGCCTTTTGCTTTTCATATGTTGATGAGCTGCCTAACTAGTATAATTATAATTAAGAACTATTATATACTTAACTACTTCAAGTCCAAGGTAAACAAAATTCCTGATGAACCGCCCCCTTAAGTAGACACTTTATTAAATCTCCACACTAAAGTACTGTACTTGCAATAACCCTTATCCCTGAGTGGCTTCCGGGCCTTGATAAGTGGCGACGACCACAGTGTAAAAAAAAAAAAAAAAAAAAAAAAAACAACCACTACCTATGGGCCGAAACAATTGTATGCAAATGTTGCCAATAAAACACAAACTTTTGGAAATGAACAATAAAATAAAAGCCTATTTCTGGTGAAGCTGTACATTATAAGAAATGGTTATAGCTATAGTATTGCACTATTGAGCTACCTGAAAGAACTTTGTGTTATTTTTGTAGTCTCACACCATCAATATCTGCAAGAGAGAGAGAGATGGAGCTTTCAAGTTATGAATGCATAAGTTCAGTTATCATAACAATGCAATTTGCAATCCTCTCTCATTCAGTCGAACAAAATATTAAAAAAAAATAGGAGTCATTACATTTGGAACGAGGGATTTTTATCCTCGAGCCTCCAAAATCAACAGAGATTATTAGACCATTCCTGTAATGACCTGATCCCTGTTGATTGCAGTGTAATGCTGATTCTGTGTAGTTGGAGGTCCACTCTCCCAGGCTTTGCCTTCTCTCTTTGAGAGGTTAATTTATTGCTAATCGCCTGAGACGCCCTTGCTGGGAAATGCCAATAGGACTGTTCAGGCACTTTTTGCAGAGTCAGAGTGCCCCCCCCCTTCCTTGGAGGACGCTGACTTCTCAATTCCATTATTTTGAGCCTGGTATCACAGTTCTTGCAGTGGGTTGGTTGTTTTTGTTTTACGGCATATCAACCCTTTTCAGGTTATTTAATGCTGAATCTAGTGATTTTGAAGAACAATTTTTTAATAGAATATATTTGTTGCTTTCAAGTCAATTAAAGGGTGGCTCCACACTCCCCAAATCCTGCAAGCTAGGGCCTCACCACTGGATATAGTTTAGGGTCATATCCAGGACCTCTTGCAGTGGGAGAGAACTAAATACTCCACCCACCTGCTACTTGTATTTGTAGTCTCATTCCTAACACGATATATGATTCATGCTGATTAATGTTGGCAAATTTCAACGTGATGCCACATCATTTTCGAGCATTAATACTTGGACAATAAAGCACAGTGTGTTAAATCGTTCGCATAATAATCTGCATTATCTTAAAATTTTGGCATCAAAAAGAAGATCAACACCACCGTTAAGAGTGTCGAATTCTTTGCTGATATTTAAGATAATTTAAAACACGCACACACCACGGCGTGAATTCCTACAGCTCCGTACCTAGAAAACGGAGTTATTAAATCTGACATAGTGACATGGGACAAGAGAAAGAAAGAAGCAACCTTAGTAGAAGTTAGTGTCCCCTAAAAATACTGGGTTAAACATAACTGAGAGAAGAAAAAAATATAACGAAAAAAAAAACAAACGGTTTATACAACATAAAAACTGAACTCCAATCTCTGGTCCCCCCTCGCCAATCTTTCACGATAAACACCCGTCTAGCTGAATCCACTGTGAAAAATTTCCCCCACTCTTTATCTGTGCCTAAATCAAAATGCGGATTCCATGAACAAAGCTTCTTTCTTAGAACTGCACGCCTGTGGAACTCTGTTCCGTTTGCCTGCTTCCCACCGGACTACAACTTGGATGTCTTCAAGTCCAATGTTAATAAATTCCTAATGAACCGCCCCCTTAAGTAAACACTTCATCAAATCTCCACACTAACGTAATGTACTTGCAATAACCCTTATCCCTGAGTGGCTTCCGGGCCTTGATAAGTGGTGATCACTGTGTAAAAAAAAAAAAAAAAAAAAAAAAAGAAACTGGAATCTTAGGAAGATTTCCATCATTTCAGTAATTATAAGAGCAATCGAACCCATGAAAAAGAAATTCAAAAACTATTTGGCAAATATACCCAGTGGACCACGTGCGAGAGAGAGATACAAACAATTGCATTTAAAGAGATGGTTAGAATCTTGAAATGATTTTGTGGGTGAATGTCTTGCATCTGGTAGAATGCCCTATCCTCAGCTAAAATGAAATAAGAAAAAGAGGGGGGGGGTAAAATAAAAATGGAGGTTTTGCATTTCATTTTAGTTGGATGCAAATTAATCGAAAGTTAATGAAGAAGCAGACAGGATTTTTTTGCCTCAAGAAAAAAAAATAGAATAAAAAATAAAAAAGAAAAGAATAAAAGAAAAGAAAAAAAAAAAAATTAAAGACTTGCCCAAGGTTTACAGATCTGAACAGAAAATAGAAATTCATAAAAAGAATAAATATTCAAAAACAATTTAGTATTCAGTAATAAATAAGTGGTTCTTATTTAAAATTAAACTTAATTTAAAAAAAAAAAAAAATACAGAAAATACAAAAAAATCTGTGAAATATATACTCGTCATGGAATGAAGATGTCATATTCCAAAAATCATATATATTGATCAAATAGTTTTTTTTATTAAGAAAATAAAATTTTAATATGACGTAGCTAGGAACTACCACGTTATTTTAGAATTGTTAAAATCCAAGGGCGACAACTCAATTCGACTACTGAGATTTTGTTTGTATTCAAAATTATTAATCGCTAAAAATCCTAAATTTTGATTTTCTTAGTTAAAAAACGTTATGATCAATTTATGTGATTTTTAGAATATGGCTTGATTCTTTAACAAGTATGTACATCATAATTTTTTTTCTGTATTTTTGTTTTCAAATTGTAAAATAAAACCTAAAAAATAATGACAAACCAGAAAAATTCAGAACTCAAAATCAGTAGCAGACGGTGTTCAGTTAGATTTAGTTCCTGATATTAAATTTCACCCATAATATAACTTTTGGTGAGAGTTTCAGTTTCCCAAATTTATTGATTTATTAAATTAAATTGTTAGGTGAAAGTACAAAATAGTTAACAAAGCCTTCCTCTTTCCATGTTAAGAAGGGCTTTCTAAATAATAACGTTAATTGATTTCTGAATTTTTGAGATGAGAATTGGTTATTTGTATTTGGATTCATCGGACTACTGTTCTCATCTTGAGTGTAATTTTCACACTTTGGTCGATGTAACCTCCGACCTTCTTCAGGTGCATTTTGTCAAACTCGGGAATGTTTCTGTTGAACTCGTTCGAAATTCTGTCCAAATTCCAGAGTTTGACAAGATACCCCTGAAGAAGGTTAAAGGTTATATCGACTGAAACGTTATGAAAATGACACTCAAGATGAGAACAGTAGTCCGATGTATTCACATAATAAGAATAACGTTAGTATATCAGCATGGCTTCGAAATAGTGCAGAAGATTTATATATCTACAAAAGTGAACGTGTCTGTGTGTGTGTGTCCGTCCGCCTGTCTGTGTACATTTCTCTACACAATAACTGTCAATTTTCAGTCTACAGACTCGAAATTTGATATACAGGGTATTGAGATTTGGGAAAATCTTTGTAATCCGTTTTCGGACAGAAATTTGACTGTTAAGGGGTCAAAGTTCAACGATTTGACCTTTGAGAACTCTACCAAACTCCTCCAACAATTTTGGGTCTAAACACTTGAAATTTTAGATATAGGCTCCTTGGACATGGCTCTAACTTAATAACTTGATTTGAGCCCAAAACAATAAATGTTAAGGGGTCATAATAGGGGTCAAAGTTAAAAAAATTGACCGTTTTTTCTTTTGCTCAACATACACCTCCAAACACCCGGGTAACACCGGGCTGAAATGCTAGTTATTTATAAAGCTATACTTAACAGAGCTTTCTTAACTATTCTGTACTTCCATCTCACAATTTAATAAAAAAAAAATTAGTACAAACTTGGTAAACAAGAAGAGTAAGTTGTTGAGACACTTGTAGTCTGTCTAAACTGTACGAACGAACTGACTAAACCAAGATGGCCGACTCCTATTTATATCACCACAAGCAAGGGAGGTAACCATGTAACTGAAGCAAGGGAGGTAACCAATGTCTACATTAACATTGCTGCTGTCCTCAAGTGAATAATTTATTTCTGATTTAACAAGTCCCTTAGAAGCTCAGACAAAGCTCCTGCCTTGGTCAAACAATCAGAGACCTGATCACAACCCTTGATCCATTCTATCTGTATCTCTCCTCTACTCTTCATTTCCTTCAGCCTTGCTACATCTATTCTCAATCGTCGATCGCTTACCAGATTGTTGGAATTCAATGTCTCCACAAGTGATGCATTATCTGTCTTACAGAGAACGTCTGGCAATTTAGATAACTGAAATACCTCTTGTATCATAACCGCAGTCAAAACACCAGCATCAGCTCCCTCATTCAGAGCAAGAGTCTCTGAGGCCAATGGGCTTTTTGTCACTCTGTCCAATTTCTTTGACGCCCAACACATGGGGGCCATTTTGTCAGTACTTCCTCCAATAAAGACAACAAAACCACCCTGTGAAGATCCATCTTCCAGACTGGCATAAGAGGCATCAGTATAACACAAAATGTGTAAATCTGAGGGCTTTCCCAATTTTGGAAATGTTATAGAACCCTTCTTGGATTTCAATTTTGATAAGGCTTTATTCGCCTCAAATAAGGCTTTTACTTTGGGATGCTTTCCAGTGTTGCTCATTTTACACACATCAAAAGCTATATCAGGGCGTGTTTGAGTTGAAACCCACATCATCTGACCTGCAAGTCTCTTCAACTCATGCTTTTCTTCTTCATTCAGTTCATCATTTTTCCTCAGTATCCTCCCTTTGCTTATTTCTATTGGAGATATGGAAGATACATATAGATCTTGTTCTACAGTGATCCCATTTTCCTGTTGATTAACATTCAGTCCAACATATTTGAATGTTCCACTTTCATGAGATCCCACCTTAAATTTTTCTTTCAATGTTGCAATCACATCCCTTTCAAACTCTGTGTTTCCACAGAAAACAAAATCATCCACGTGCATAGCAAGAATTCCAGTCAAATTTCCTTTAATATCATGCCACAAAAACAATGCATTATCATAAGCACTTGCTACTCCTTTTAATTCAATCAAAGCCTGAGTAACTCTCTTGTACCATGCCCGTGGAGCATCATTCAATCCATAGATGCATCTTTTTAATTTCCACACTTGAGATTTAGGACAAACATCAGATGGTGGCCTCAGGTACACATCTCTCTCTAAAATACCACCTTGCAAAAAGGCTGAGGTAAAATCTATGGTCTGCAGCATCCAATTCTTTATTGATGCGGTTAGCATGACCATTCGCATAGCTTCACGGCTACATGTTGGAGAGTCCGTTTTCAGATTACTATTTTCTTCATAGCCTCGTGCTACAAGGCGAGCTTTCATTGTTTTCTGATTATCCTTGAATTTTTCAGTAATCACCCATCTTGTGGATATTGTTTTTTGACCTGTGTATGGCACACATTCAAATACTTCATAGGTGTTCATGTTTTTTATTTCTTTATGCTTGGCATCCATTACAGCTTTCGACTGCTCTTGATCAGCGGTGAGCAGGACTACATTTTCCTGTTCAGTATATTGGGGCACTTCTCTCCAATGATCAATATGATTCCAGTTGATACAAACTTGATCCTCGTTTTCATCCTCAGGTTCTATATTGATCCAATGACTATATTTGCCAGTTGATTTAGGCTGTACTGACATAACCTTTCCTTTCTTCCACTCCCCACTTCCATTTATTTTATAAGTTATGGTCTTATTTCGGCCAGGTTTTTCAGTCTTATCTCTTAAACTGGTAGAACTATCAACAACTTCTTCTCTGTCTATATCTTCACTTTCTACCACTTGATTCTGCAACTCCTCCTCCTCAACTGAAAGGTATTCATTCTTCCCTTCTGTAGTGTTTCCCAGCATTTCAGCTTTTTTTGTTCTTTTTTCGTTGTTTTTATTCACTTTCATCAATTGGCACGGATGCATCCTATAAAATGCTCCGCCATGTCTGATTAAGACAAACTGGCCTTCTCTGCCTAACACTTTTGCTGGACCACGCCATCCTTTAAAACCCTGCCTCCGATAATAGATTTGGTCTCCGGTAGCATAATCTTCATCAGCATAAGTTCTGACATTAGACCTGAGAGCTCTCCTAATTCTCTCACTGGACTCAGCTTCCAAAAAGTTTCTCCTTGCACTATGGAGAGCATTTAAATTTTTTCTCACCATATCACTTGTAGTAGAGGACTCCATAGCAGGTAACTGGTCTGTCAGAATTGAGGGTGTATTTACATTGAAACCGAATACAAGTTCATTTGGACTGTGTCCAGAGTAATTGAGGAGGGCATTTTTTGCACAAATAGCCCATGCCAAGGCAATTTCAGGTTCACACTTCTCATCGTCAATTGTTTTTTTCATTGCCTCAGCAACTATCAAATTATGACGTTCTACAGTACCGTTGCTGAATGGACTTTCTGCGGCAGTAGTACAGGTCTCTATGTTGAGTTTTTCATTCATCTGTCTATAGTGTTCGTTGTTGAATTCACCCCCATTATCACTCAGAAAACGAACAGGAGATCCGAAATAGGTAATCCACATCATAAAGATGTTTTTGATGATCTCCTCCTTCTTCTTTGTTTTGATCAATGTTGCCGCTGAATACCTGGTAGCGGCATCAATGAGATGTAGTATCCACACCTCATTGTGGATGAACTCTTTCAAATCCATGCAAACTGTGTGATTAAATCTATTGCCAAGAGGCAATCCCACAACCGGTCGCAGTGGAGCTTTTTTAAATCTAAGGCAAATTTGACAGTTTTCACAAACCTCCTCAATCGCCTTTATAAATTCCTTGTCATTGAATTTGCCACTTTTTTTAACCAAGGAAACAAGTTTTTCCTTCGAGGCATGAGCAAACTGTCAATGAAGTTTTTCTGCTTTTTTTTTTTTTCTGTGAAAGAACACTGACCAAAATTCTGAACATGTAATACAATGTTCTTAGTACCACTATGATCCAACAACTTATTTGTTAAGGGGAGACAATAGTGCCCTGAAGTTGTGGTCTTTAGTTCAATACATTTATCAAAAATCCAGCACATATCTTTCCGGAAATCTAGCACTATTCCTGCTGTCTTCATTGATTTGTGACTTAATAGAAGAGGCAAGTCGTTTTTCACAATATCTGCTTCGATATAAACTCTTATACCTCTGAGTGTAACCGGAAATTTAGCAACTTTAATTGCTGTGACAGCCACTCCATCACCAAAACAAAAACTCCGGTCTGAGTTCGTATACTTCACTAGTTGCAGGTCACTTTCATTTAAAGTATCTAAATAAACATCAAGCCACACTTCGCCAGCCAGTGTGCGAGTACAAGCAGAATCCAAGACTGCCATTCCAAATGTTTCCTTTACAAGATTTGAGATTTTTTCATTTGTACTGTTCAAATAAATATTTTCTTGAATGAACAACGTAATGTGTATTTGTTCTGTCGCTTCCGTAAACCTGGGCGTATTTCTAGGACACTCTCTAATTAGATGGTTCGGAGACTGACATTTGTAACACAACAACACGTTTCCACTTCGGTCACATGGATTAGATTGTCCTCGACGAAAACGCCTTTTGTTGTTACCCGGTTTAGAATAATTATAGTTGACGATTTCGGGCTCTGATTTCACTGCCGGTACATTTTCATCACGATAAATGTCACCAAATACTTTCTTTATCGATTCCTTCATGTTTTGATACGTCAAAACAGAACACGTTGTCCGCGCTAATTTTTCGTTCTCTTCCGATATGTTAACCGCGTTCAAAACAAGAAAAGCTTGCACTCCTTCCGGTAGAATAATGTAGAATTTTTTTAATCTTTGGTACAAAAACTCATAACGAACAAGAAAGTCATTTATACTGGTACCTGACGATCTTTTATAAGTGTAAAATTCCTTAAAAGTCATGTAAGCGCGCGTGTGTTCATCCTTTAAATATATGTCATCCAGTTTCTTTATTAAGATCTTCAAGCCATCTCGTCCGCCGATGTCACTTGTTGGCAATTCACGGACACATTCTCTAATATTCGGTGGTAGCGTCAAAAACACTGCTGGCCCTTTTTTTTCCTCAGAAAGATCCGTGAACAACGACCACATTTCAACGTCTTGTTTCCAGTTCTCGTAAACATCCTCCCCCTCCAACAATGGAGGTTGTTTGTTCGAAGTTGCCATATCCGATATCCGATCTGTCTAGTGCTACAGACAAGCTGTACAAAAAAAAAAAAATTTTTTTTTTTTTTTTTTTTTTTTTTTCGTTTTGTCGCACACAGAGGGATATCTCTGCTACCATTTGTTGAGACACTTGTAGTCTGTCTAAACTGTACGAACGAACTGACTAAACCAAGATGGCCGACTCCTATTTATATCACCACAAGCAAGGGAGGTAACCATGTAACTGAAGCAAGGGAGGTAACCAATGTCTACATTAACATAAGTGACCTAAGGAAGTAAATCTTTGAGTCGGGTATTCTTCTGGTTTACCATAATAATTTAAAAAAATCCTGAATTTATATTTTATATATACTATACATAATAAAAAATTTTGGTGCAAGTCCAGAATATAACCTAATTAAAAACAAAAATAAAAGAAAATCTTTATGATGTACGTACCTGTCACGCAACGGAAATGTCATATTCCAAAAATCACATAAATTGATCGTGTAGTTTATATTTTTAACTTTAAAAAAAAACAAATTTTATGAGGAAGCTAGAACATTGTGTATTGATCCGCCATATTTAATAAATAACGGGAAATAATTCAATTCGAACTACTAAAATTTTAAAATGAGCCTTGTAATGACTACGAGATACTATTAATTGCTAAAAAAAAGAAAAAAAAAAAAAAGAAAAAAGAAAAAAAATTCTATGTAAAACATACCTGATCAATTTATGTGGTTTTTGGAATATGACATTTTCATTCCATGACGGTTACATACATCATAAAATTTTTCCTGTATTTTTTAATTAGGTTGAATTCTGGATACTTGATAATAATCATGTTTTTATGGATTTTTTGAGAAATTACTTTTCCTAAAAAATCAGATATAAAATATAAAATTTTAATTTTTAAATTGATTAAAAATTTACAAATTTAATAGAATATAAAATTTTAATTTTTAAATTGATTAAAAATTTACAAATTTAATAAAATATTAAATTCAAATTTTTAAACCGATCAAAAATTTACAAATTCAATAGAATCTTATTTTTGTATGTAAATCGATTGTTTCAGAATTTTTGAGACGAAGATTGATGATTTGGATTAGTCTGACTGCTGTTCTAATCTGGGCTGCAATTCTCATAACGTTTCGGCTGATGTAACCTTCGACCTTCTTCAGGTGCATCTTGTCCAACTCAGGAATCAAGACTTCTATCCAGTCATGGCGGATGGAACAAGAGCAATCCAGTCCTATGGACTAAATAACGAATTTTAGCTGATATAACCTTTGACCTTTACATGTATCTTATCTAACTCAAGAAAATTTCTGTCGAATTCAGAAATATGGAATGAAGCCATTTATTTAATCCAGCTTAGTTTTCTTAACACGTAGCTGTAGAAATTGTATGGTCATAGTGAATGGTGTAGTACTTTGTGATTGCGCTGTGATAAGATAACACGATTTGATGTAAATAAATTAAGGTGTGTGTATGATACCATCACGTAATGTAGACAAAGGAACCCGAACATTGCCAGTTGATAGCTGTCTAGTCAGGTCAGTCCCCAGCAATTTTCTTATCAGCCCGATCTAATCTTGCCCAACTTTAACTCCAATCTCTCTGATACCTTCAGAGGACTTTCGAGCCACAAACTGTTTTCGACAGAGTCCAACTCTCGACTCCTGCCAATGGTGTCTCACTAGCAACTCTTAACTGTCGTTGTCCATCGAAAACTGCTTCTACCTGTCATAAAATACTGTTGTAACATTCATGGCCACACCTAAAACCCACCTACACACTAACTCTGAAATATATTGGCCATTCCCTTGTTTAGGTTTTTGTCCTAAAATAACTTAACAATACTATTTCAGCTGCCTTTTATCCTCTTTGGTAAACATTTTTTTGTTTTTATACTGTCTATCATGCTAGTCAGATTAAGCTAGCTTCCTCCTGAACAGGAACTGCATCTCAAACTATTGCAGTCCAGTTTTGTCGCTCTTGGTCTAGATTAGGATATAGCTAACCATTCCTGATTCCATTGTAATATAGTCGGCCTATATAATCTATTGATTGCCCTGTTAACAAATGCACCCACGCTACTATTCTTTTAGTCATGGTTTCTAAAACCATCTTGTTAAATCAACAAAGTTCATTTACATTTCATTGATGGCATATGATAAGAAAGACTTCTGTCAGTATGTGAGTTTGATGCGATGGTGTCGGCCGGCTGGTAAGGGTGGGCTGATCAGGGTGACAGTACAAATGTTATACAATGTTCGATCATTTACTTTCTTTCTTCTGACCGACTACATGTGCCTTATTTTGTCTTATACTGACATTCTCTGGTTGGAATTGTTTCTTTGGAATGCCCTGTCTTTGACATTCCATTTCAGGCTAAAAATATATGTTATCTCATTGTTCCACCCCAACTCTTCGATCAGAATGTAGAAGTGGCGTCATTGCGCAGCAATCAGATTTAACATCTGGCTTTGCCCAGATCCCGAATTTGCATGTATGCAATACATCCAATGGTTTCCCGGCATTATCCGTTACCTATGCAACACTATTGATAGTCATCCTTAATTGTTGTCAAGCAAGTCTTTAGCTGTACACTAACACATTTAGCCAGCCAAGCAGAGAGAAGAAAAAAAAGGACCTTACGATGAGCTGCATGTTTGAAGCGCTAGAGACATCATTGAAGCAGGGCGGACAGCAGGAGCCATAGGTTTATTTTTCAGCAGAGAGTAGAAACCGAAACGCGCTACAGACAACACAGAATGCTGCTAAAGTTGTTGAAAACTTCCCATTTGCGCAGATCCGTCATTCTCATAGGCAGCATCTTGTAGTGATAGAGAAGGATGATCCTCACCATTGCTTGATATATGCATCTGTTTGTGTCCAAGTGGATTTCCCATCAAACCACAGAGACTGGTTGAGATAGAAGACTGACTGTGCTGCTCCTATTTGCCATCCAATCTCAGTCGCAGTCTGTCCAATTGGCATGATAGTAGATCAAAGATAGATATTCACATTAACTAAGTGAATTCTGTCCAGCATAAATGGCTGCCAAGTACTCTGGTCAATCAATGACATGACTTTGGTTTTTGAATACTCTCTGACTGTTTACTATGTATGCTGGTAGAATTGGAATTTATAGGCACTTGATTTCCCTAAATTCCTGTCTTAATTGCCAGTGATTGTGAGATAGAATGTTAGCTTAAAAAGTCAAGGATGACTTTGTGACTTGGTTTGAATCTCCTGACCAGCAGTAATTATCATTTCCTATACTGATGATTGTGTATGCATGAAACACTAGTGTCTGCAGGTATAAATATAATTATCAATATTTATTTTTAAATATTATACAGTATAGAATGAAGTTTTTAATTCGAAAAAGCAAACTTTTTTTTAAAATCCAAACACTACATAACCATGCTTAATAAAAGGAAATCTCACTTGAACTTTTTTAATTTAACTTAATTTTTCAATTTGACAAAAAAAATTTTAAAAAACAATAAAGGGGAAAGAAGAAAAAATAAAAAAGAAAAAGGAGAAAGAAAAAAGAGAAAAAGTAGCCAACATTTTTAATTTGTAAAAAAAAAAAAAAAAAAAAAAAAAAAAAAAAAAAAAAAGAAAAATGAGGGAAAGGGTAAAGGTCAAAAAGAGAAAAAAAATGACCAACATGTTTAATTTATGGATCCAACCATTTTGAATTTGACAAAAAGCAATCAGGGAAGAAAAAAAGGAGGAAAAGAAAAAGGAAAAAGATAAAAGTGAAAGAAAAAGAGAGAAAAAAACCAACATGTTTTGAATTTGTACAACAGAAAAAGAAGAATAGAAAAGAAAAAAGAAGAAAAAAAAGATAATCATGAATTTTTTCAAAATATATTTTTCAACAAAAAATGCATTTTAAGAAAAAAACAAAGATAATCTTTCTTGAACTTCATTTTTTAATAATAATAGAATCCATTTGTTACTTTGAAAATTTCATATAGAAAACAGTTTTAATTGACACCTTTTATGATATTTAACATTTTAGCAAAAATTTGTTAAATATAAAACAAAAATCAAGGTAATTCGATGAATAAACAACAAAAAATATATGAATGAAAGTCTTTTTTTTCATTTTTAAAACAAGAATATAAGTAAACATTTTTGTAAAAATCTGAAAGGAAAAATAAAAGCGCACAATATCATTTGCATCATGCTAATAAATTTTCTTCTATAAAAAAAAGGAAAAAATAAAAATTAAGTTTAAAAAAGAAATTCAATTTTAAAAAAATTAATTAAATTTAATAAAAAAATGTTTAAAAAAAAATTACATTGTAACAGCTTCTATTCTTCCATATATATCAGTGATTCGTAACCTTTTTTTGACCTATCAACCTCTTTTCCTCGCATCATTTATTAGTGAACCTTTATAGCTTATTGTATTTTTTTTTATTAATAAAGAAAATAAACGGTTACATCAATGCTTTATTTTAAATGACAGAGACCCCCTAGTAATGTTAAATGAACCCTGGGGTCCATGTGGCCCCCTCATTGAGAATCACTGATATACATGAATCAATATATCAATATAAAAAGAAAAAATTACAAAACAACAAAGAAAAAACAAAAAGAAAGAAAAGTAAAATGATGGGACACTTACGTGTTTGGTTTTCCTTGGAGTTGGAACCGGGGGCGCCAAACTGCTGGCATCCCTCGGTTCAGCGACAACGTTATCTGAAGAGACGCCACTAAAAACGGCATTCTCATTCACCTTGGAGGCTGCTGCTGATGAAACACCTGTCGTTACTGTTGTTGTTGTCACGGCAACAGGAACAGGAACTGGGACAGGAACAGGGACCATCTGGCGCTGACCTACTTCCAGGCTAGACTGTCCCATGTATGGTTTCCCCTTCCTGGGGAGGACAGCTAACATAGAATCAGAACAGCTCTCCATGGAGGAGATGAGGCCCTGTTTGTCTCCAGAACCAAGTGGCCAGGCATCTCCATACAGCTGGGGCTCCGGGTGGTAGACTTGTGTCGCAACACTAGCCGTGGCGGGACTCTCTGGATAACCCACTCCTGAAAATCCGTTAAATGGGGGTGCATTGACATAGCGTCCTTCGTTTAGCTTCTCTAGCCGAGGAGAATCCGCAAGGTAAAACTCAGGATCATGATATTCCGTATCAATAGAAACCAATTCTGTATTAGAAAAAAAAAAAAAAAAATGGAAAAATTTTTTTTAAAGAATTATTTATCAACCAAAAAAAAAAATATTTTTTTAAAAACTTAGACAATTCTGTAAAAGGAAACAAAAATGGAAATCATTTTTTTTAAAGAATTATTCCTTAACCAAAAGAAAATAACATTTTTTTTTTTTTTTAACTAAACCCAATTCTGTAAAAGGAAAATAAATGGAAAAAAAATTTTAAACAATTATTCCTCAGTCAAAAAATGTTTTGTTTTTTGAAAATAAAAAATGGAAAATTTTTTTAAAAGTTCTCAATCAAAAGAATTAATCCTGAACCAAAACAAAAATTTTTTTTTATAAACTTAACCCTACCAGACCTGAGCTACTGAACCTGTGCTTGACAAAATTCTGAAATCTATATCTGGAGCTTCATAATTGTGACTCCATCCCTCATCAACCACACCAGAATCTCCCCTATCACTTGGATGAGTGACACACCCCCTACTTTGAACACTCGATTTTTATCTAGGTCCACTTGCATCATCAGAATTATCATCACTTTTTCCTTCATCGATATATTCATCATCACTAGTGTTACTTGATTCAGAAACAAACACCTGATCAAATTCGCCTTTGTCTGAATCAGAATTTGTCACTTTATCCAAAACTTGTTGCACCGTGAAATTCCTTGGGCTCGCTCTTTTACTTGTTGAAGTGCTTGGTTTGTCACTAGCTCGCTTCATGGCTACTTTAAGTCTACAAAACAACTCACAACTCCACCAAAACAATGGAAGCCATTTGCAGAATGTAAGGCTTGTGCTAAATCGAGCGATTGATAAATCTGCTTGTGCTAAGCAGCGATTGGGTAGCTATTTTTAGCTCCCTGACACCACAAAAACACATGGTCGGAAAAATACCGGTTTAGCAGTAGCTCGGTATATAGCATTTTCGGAAATTACCGGTATATCGGTAACTTGGTCTGGTAGGGTTAACCCAATTCTGTAAAAGAGGGGGAAAAAAACGGAAATTTTTTTTTTAAAGAATTATTCCTCATCGATTAAAAAAAATTTTTTTTTTTTAATCGACAAATCACTTTTCGTAACAGGATCATACCCAGTTTGTGGAAATTGAGAAGAATTCAGTTGTTTTGGTACTTGCAATCATTGGGTACACAACAAAGTTAAGTAGAATTGCAGGAATATTAAGAGAGGATAAGCAGTTGATGTAGAAAATAATAGAGATGGATGAGAACTCAGAAGTGGAGAATATATATTTGGATGGCAACGACACCGAGGTTATTCAAAGGTTTTGTTAACTTGGCAATACCATTGGAGCACAGGGTGATGTAGGTACTAGTCTGATTGCAAGACATAGGATTGAATGGAATAATATGTGGTTACGAGCCAACAGAGTGTTACCATTGTTGATCAAAGGAAGAGTTGGTTTGTTTTACAATCCACAGAGGTACAACAAAGTGGTAAAAAATTAAAAAATATAACACATAAACGTTATCATAGGCAAGATAAGTTACTCTTCTACCTATCTGGAAAAAGTTTTTAGTGGGTTCACTCACTTTTAAATGTTTATTCGGTTAAAAAAACGTACAGTGTCGAGTGTAATGTGGGAACAAGAAAAATGGCCGCAAATTGACACCTGAATATTAAAAGTTTTGACAATGATTTAAAAATAAAAAAAATTATACAAAATACTGTCAGAAAGCCACCCAATATATGTTACTGCGACATGTATTGGGTGGGTTTCTAACAGTGGCCGTTAAGCAACGTTTCTAACAAAGAGGGAAGAATTGCTGTTTTCTGAGT
>NC_136503.1:110988294-111068294 GCF_053919585.1 Euprymna scolopes
AAAATGAGGAATTCTCGGACGATCTTTTCTGGTCATTTCCGTCAGCAGCCAAGCGAGCCAGAGCCAACTTTGTGAAAATCATGGGTCGGTAAATGCAGAAGCACCGATGAAAGATAAAGAGTTGATGTTCGCCGATATTGGCGTAGCGAATCTCATTTTAATAGTAATTCTCCCAGTTGCAAATTGTTAAATAAATCATGAAAATCCCTGGATCGTCGGTATCAGAAATAGGTTTAATATTATCAGATCCATCAACAATGTTGTTTGAAAAATGTTCCCAGCTCCTAGATCCCAGCTATGGAAATAAATCATATGAAAAAGATTTCATTCAGTAAAGATCAAAAGGACAACCACTAAAAGAGACGGCGCAACCAGAAACCGGTTGATACTCTTATACCACTCTTTACAGCTGAAAGTCTAGATCAAGTGACAGAATTTTGTTTTCAAGCATGTGGTGAATAATGTGGTTAGCTACACACATATTACCTAATGATACTCTTAAATATTTTATATTTAAAGGGAAACAATTCTGTACTTAAAAATTATATCCCTTGTGTGAAAGAGATTTTAAAGCAAAGTTATCTGCCCCTGATTTTTACCAGACAGAGAATAATTTGATGCAGATTTTTGTCAACATCAGCTTAGCAATTTTCATAGTAATTCTCCCAATTGTAAATTGTTAAAATTATTAAATCATTTATATTGGTGATTTCCATGGAATCGTTTTCATCCAATAAATTCTTAATATTTGTGCCTTACATCCATTTTATAAAAGTTGTGTTTTCCGGCTCTTGGACTCCAGTTATGTATAGAAATCATAAAAAAAAAACCGATTTCATTGAAGAAAGATAAAAAGGACAACCAATGATAGGATGGATTGATCAGATAAGGGTTGATACTAGTATACCTCTCCTGACAGCTGAAAGGCTAACCGAAGACCGTAGTAAGTAGCGGAATTTGGTTCTCAAGCATATGGCAAAGCTCTCTAGAATATGTATATAATCAATTAACCAAATTAGGATAAAAATAAATTTACAAAAAGTCATACAGCATCAAAACGCGTTTCCTTTTGTCTTTCTCAACCCTTATCCTTGAGTGGCTCTTGACCTTGATAAGTTGTAATGCAATAGTATCCCCCCCCCCCAAAAAAAAATAAATAAATGAATACAGCAAATGAGATTTGCTTTCCTATTTGCAAACTAAAAGCTTTGCAGCAGATGCAACAGAATTGAAGATTATCTGAGCCGAGATTGTCTTCAAAGGACCAATACCAAAAAGAGGGGTGAGTTAATAGCAGAATAATGATTAGCAAAGAATTTTTTTTTTTTAGCAAACAATGTATTATTTGGATTCTTCAGACTACTGTTCTCATCTTGAGAGCCATTTTCGCAACGTTTTGGTCAGTGTTACCTCTGACCTGCTTCAGTCATATATTGTCAAACTCAAGAATCGGCACAGAATTTTGAACTAGTGAAGGAACGATTCCAATATTTTTCCTGATTCCGATTCCGATACAATTACAGATTCTGATTCTTTATAAATCTCTAAATATTAAACTATATAGCTGTATTTTTTTCTCTGATTACCATAAAAACACATATGTTAAATGTGCAAATATTTTCCGAAACGTAAAAATATACTTGTGAGGGATGATCTATTGATTTTAGCTTCACTGGTTGTTTTAAATCAATAAATATTTATTATTTTATCATTACCACTAACATTGGGTGATTTTGCTTTAAACAAAATCAAATAAAAAAGATAATTAAAAGAATCGTTTTGGCATCGGAAAATCGGTACAAATTTTTCAGATTCCAATACCGATTCTGATACCCTCAAATATTCCGATTTCTCCGATTCCCAATTCCAATTAATCATCCCAACACTATTTTGAACGAAACGTCTCATGTAATCCACAGAGGTTGCATGGTCTCATACCATCAGCCATGACTGGGTAGAAGTTCTAAGTAATTTGCCATTGTATTTTGACTGTTGCCCGCACTAAGGATTGAACCCTCAACATCCAGAAAAACATAACTTGCAGCTGAATTCATTCACTGTACCATGGGTACTTGTGAACAATTCTACTATGAATTTTAGACCTTCTGCAGGTGTATTTTTCTGTCAAACTCAGGAATCTGTATGGACTTTGGAACAGAACCTTTTATTTAATCCACAGAAGCAGCATAGTGTCATTCTGTCAGCCATGACTAAGTAGAAATCCTAAGTAATTCACAATTGTATTTTGAGTGTTGTTGGCAATCTTCAGCAATATAACTTTGGTACTTGTACAGTTTAATGAAAACATTAAAAAATGAAAATATCGAAAAAAAAAAAAAGGTTATATTGTATGTATCGGTTATGGAACGAAGTTCTCCGAAAAAAAATTTCACTTAATTTCATCAAGTAGCTTTTTTTTTTACAGCAAAAAAAAACAATTTATGAAAAGGTTCGATTTTTAGGAAGAAAGGCTAGTATTAAAGATGGGGAGGGAGTGTCGGCACTTTAAATTGAGTTATCTCCCTGTGGTGTGTTAAAAAAATTCAAAGATGGCCGACTTCAACGCGCTCTCATAAAAACATGTTTTTCCGAAGTAAAAAAATAAAAATTAAAAAAAATACTCGATCAAATTAAATGTTTTTTCAGAGATCTTCAGTCCAAGATGGATACGTACAATATAACTTTTTTTTTTCGATATTTTCATTTTTTAATGTTTTGATTAAACTGTACAAGTACCATAATTTTTACAACTGAATTTTTACCAAGTACTCTATCTGTTGTGCCACGGGTTACACTCTAGGAGGTTGAAAGTTCGATCTTCAGTGCAGGCGATACTCAAAGTACAATTGCGAATTATTTACTCATGACAGATAGAAACAGGAGCATGTAACCACCGTGGATTAAATAAAGCGTTCAAATTCCATGCAGATTCCCAGGTTCGACAAGATACACCTGAAGAAGGTCAGAGGTTATATCGACTGAAACGTTGTGAAAAAAACACTCAAGAATGAGAACATTAGTCCGAATAATACAAATGTTGTCCTTTTATTACAGGTTCAACATTTGGTGTTTGAATATCATAATTGGGTTTCAAATAAAATACATCTAAGTAAAAACACTAGTTATGTAATTATGTGTCCAGACCGTGCTCTCTGTTACTTTTGGTTATTCCCTAAGCTCAAGGAAAACCTTAGAGGCTGTCGTTATGAGACACTTGAGCTGAGATGAAAGAGGCTGTGACGAGGGTCATTGACACGCTCACACAAGACGACTTCCACGAGACCTTCCAGAACTTGTTGGAATGGTGCAACAAGTGCATTGCAGTCGGAGGAGATTACTTCAAAGGGGACTAGAGTTTCATGTGTGTACTATCAATAAAATTGCCCATACAAAAAAGGTCTGGAAACTTATTGAAGGCACCTCATGTGTGCAAGTTTGATTAAATACAACAGTTTTTTTCTTTTTTTTTTTTAAATTTTCCTAGCTATTTTCTCAGCATGGCGAGCAATTTTTGAACATGTGGCTCCGAGTGCTCTTATTTCAGCTATTACTCAGGCACTTTCAAAATCCTGTAAATGATTGATCAGAACAGATCTTTAACCATGTTTATATAATTTTATTTAAAGCTCTACGCACATATTGACCACTTTTGAAAAAGTATTGTTTTTTTTTTAGTTCATGTTAATTTATAATTGAATTAAATTTACCAATTACACACACACACACACACACACACACACACACACACACACACACACACACACACATAGTGGACCCTGGGTTGACTTTGGGAGGCCTCACAACTCTCGCTTTTCTTATTTTGTCCTTTAGTCATCATATTACGTGAGTGATGTTTCTGACAAAGGTGAAAGAATTGCTGTTTTCTTGGTTGGAACCTATCCAGTTAATATTTAGCATTAGCTAGTTTGTAATCCTGACGTGTTATTTCTCTTTTTTTAGCTCCTTAGGTACAAGCAACTTAATGCAGAGTCTAGAAGGATTCCCATAATATATATATATATATATGGCACAATTGCGTTGACAGCCTAGTTCTCACCAGATCACTGAAGCTTAGCAAGGATGAGCCTGGCCAGTACCAAATGGGTGACTATTTGGGAAGGCTAAGTGCTATATATACTGCGCCAAATCAGAGATATTTCCAGGTTGGTGTTTGGGGCGTGTTTAATTTACTGGGGGAGATACACCTCCGAATAAATTCGCCTGGCGAGTAGGTGACAAGGCGGTACCCCACATAATGGTGTACCGGCAACCTGCTGCAAAATGCCTTCCTAAACCCGCATGCCAAGCACATATTTGCCACAGTAAATGGTAAGATCTGAAGTGTGTGTGACACGAAATTGCATCTCGCGGATCAAATAAAACACTTTGTAGCTGGAGATGGCTCAATTCTAATGAGCGACAATGTATATCAGAGTTCAGCCAATGATATATATATATATATATATGTGTGTGTGTGTGTGTGTGTGTTTGTTTATGTATAATAATTTAAAAACTATTTTACTTCTTTTATTAAAATTTGAAATAAAGTTATTCATTAAAAAATTATAAAATTATTAGAAATACCGAAAAATGCACAGCAAATAACTCCCAAAATTCCTTTAAATTTAACAGAGACCACAACGCTCTCTTTTTGAGTGCCTCATGGATAAAAATGCAAATACATTTTCTTATATATGCATCCTCTGCAGGGAAAAAAGGGTAAAAGAAAAAAAAGCATTAAATAAACAAAAGGTTAGATTCCAAAAGAGTCAAATTTAAATTTGTTCAGTTCTCAGCCTGCCAATGAAGAGTTACTCGCCCTTAGATCTACAAATTGCTATTGTGACAAGGATATTTTCTACAGTATGATCCACCATTCCAAAAGAAAATGCCATACAGGGAATTGTGCATAAAATTCAAACTCCTTTCTGTAAACAAATTATATTTTGTACAAATAAACTTCAGTCTATGTCTGACTTGCCCACCAAGTTACAGTCATGAATATCCAATAGTCTTTGTTTTATAATCAGTCAATGATATGTGGGGGCACTTTGGTGATCGTCTCATCAGTAGGTGTTATCTTGAATACACTAATCAGACCATAATTGCTCAGACTTATCTGAGGAGTATTTTTCTTTTTCTTACTTCAAATTTACCACTTATCAAAGCCGAGAGGCTACTCAAGGATAAGGGTTAATAAGTGTTAAGTAGTTGGTTAGACAACTCAGTGATGATCAGCAATGATGACACTTGGGTAGGGCCTGATTATTTAAGAGGACTGGACAACAAAAATTTATTTACATAGGACTTGAAAAGGACCAAGTTGCACCAGCCTTTCTTTTTCTCAGCATTCTTTCTCTCACAGACATGATGTTGCTAGTATCAGTCTTTTCTATAAATACTATTATGGTACGTGTTATTCAGAATTGTTTAATCTAGACCCTGCTTCCTTTGTTCCAGCTCGTTTGACTTGTTGGTCTAGTGGTCTTCATCAATTCTTTTGATACCTCATTCTAACACAGATTCCTATTCCAGCAACTTCTTTCCAAGAACTGCACGCTTGTGGAACTCTTCCCCTGCTGACTGTTTTCCTTCTACTTATAATCTTTGTCTTTTCAGAGACTAAGGTTAATAGGCATCTCTTGTCTTTGCAATGACCAGCTTTTGCACATGTTAGCTTTTTACATCAAGTGGCTTTTTCATCATGTCAAGCGATTTAAAAAAAAAAAAAGAAAGAATTCTCAAATTATTCCCGAACTGAAGAGTTCCAAAATCCAAACAGTACTAAGATGGGAGTCAGCCAGCCAGCCAGCCAATAGCGCTCAGCCTATGCGGTTTGAATGAACCTGCTTCCTCCAAAGGAGGAAATGTCAAGGGGATATGAAATTCACAAGCAGTCCCCATCACATGTATCACGTTGACAACTATTTAATCAATGATGTATTCACCATTCATGTTTACAACTTTTTCCCAACGTTCAACAAGATTATCAATACCGTTTCGGTAGAAATCATTTGATTTTGATACAATATATTTAAAAAATGGCAAGAACTTAGTTGCCAACCCAATATATCTCAACACTAGGTTCTTGCAGGGAGGTGTCGATATCCTCCTGCATACAGCACCTGGTATTCCCAAATGGTCACCCATCTGGTACTGAGCAGGCTTGATGTTGCTTAACTTTGGTAACTTAACAAGAACCGGTATATCAACATTATTATGCCATAAGAGGGGACTGGATCTGAATTATTGACGATTTTTGCACATCGTATCCAGGTGTGTTTATCGTTCAATGACAATAAAAGAAAGACTGCTGGAATTTCATGATTGAAACTTGGTGAGCAAGTCAGGTATAGAGTGAAGTTTATTTGTACTAAATTGCAGAAAGGATTGTGAATTGTTAATGATTCCAAACGTATTTCATTTTTCGGAAGGGAGGGGCATTCTGTATTAGAATTTATGAATGATAATTATTAATTAATTAAAATAAAAGAGGGCAGAGTTAAACTCAAGATCGGTTTTCAATGTAGGGAAAATCCAGTACCTCCAAAATCCAAAATAGGCACTGTTCTGGATTAAGACAAAAAATTAAAATTGCCTTAATCCAAAAGGATCTCACATGATTGTCTTCAAGTCCAATGTCAACAGGTTCTTAATGAGCCATGCCCTTATTCTATTTTTACCAAATTTCCACTACTAACGATTATTATGATATTTTTCCATTGACTACCCTACACTCATTGACCCTTATCCTCGAGTGGCCTCTGGGCCTTCATAAGTGATGACTCCTTTTGCAAAAAAAAAAAAAAAAAGACAAAATGATTTTGACACTAGTAAATGTTAAATAATTTAAAGTGTAAGCTTAAGAGGTCTTAATAAGAAATTGAAATTCATGGAATCCTGGTTAATTGGTGTCTAATGATTAGAAATCAAATTGGATGTAAATCTGAAATCATTGCATTTTTAAATTGTAAGTTTTGCTGAAATGTTTGGATTTTTAAATTGTAAGTTTTGCTGAAATGTTTGCATTTTTAAATTGTAAGTTTTGCTGAAATGTTTGCATTTTTAAATTGTAAGTTTTGCTGAAATGTTTGCATTTTTAAATTGTAAGTTTTGCTGAAATATTTGCATTTTTAAATTGTAAGTTTTGCTGAAATGTTTGCATTTTTAAATTTATAAGTTTAATTGAAATGTTTGGATTTTTAAATTCTAAGTTTTGCTAGAAATATTTGCATTTTTAAATTGTAAGTTTTGCTAAAATTATTTTTAAAATCTTTCAACGAAACTGAAATTTGAGAAATATTTATTAATCAATGTCTCATAACAATTGTTAAAATTTCACAAAAATTAGATGTGTCTGAATTTCCACGAATAGCTTCCAAATTCTCTTTACATAAAACTAAATTAAACTAAATATAGCCGAAATTTCTCACACTAATATGTTTCAAAATTTATAATGATTGATTAATTATGAATTTTGTGTAGAAGAAAGGTTTCCATATTGATTTTTTTAAAAGTACACACAGAATTTATGGGCATCATGAGTATTGGCTGAAGAGAGCTTTATACTGGTATCTGAAACAATCCTCTATTATCAGGTTTGAAACCGACGGTACCGATGACTTATCTCATATAAACTTTCTGTAAATAAAAAATATAAATAATACGCTCTTATTTTCGCAATTTTTGTCTTATAATAGAGCACTCTGCTGGAATCCTTTTTTTAAAAAAATATATGTATATATATATATTTATTTCTTTTGTTTGCATTTAATTTTACTCTATATAAAAAAAAATCTCGCATTGTTCTTGGCTTTTAATTTTATCTTATAATTTTCTTCAACAATGCTTCAAGCAAACTACAACCTACTTATATATATATATATATATATATATATACATATATATATATATATAGTGATTAAATGACAAATACTATATTCCAAAGTTCATGGTGTTGACCATCTTATAATTTATTCCTTTAATTTAGTTGACGTTTACAATTCTTGACATTAAATTCTTGAAATGAAGGAATAAATTATAAGATGGTCAACATCATCAACTTTGGAATATAGTCTTTTGTCATTTATTCACTATATTGCTCTGTAATTACATTGAGCTTCTTAAATAAGGATTGGTATATATTATAAGAAAATAAGTATATATATATTGCATGCTCTTGTTCCATCAGCCATGACTGGGTAGAATTATACTTTCGGTTACCTGCACTAAGGATGTAATCTTCAACCTCCAGAAGAATGTAACTTTTACAACTGAATTTTACCAAGTACTCTGTCCACTGAACCCTAGGTTCTTGACGTAACAAGACAGGTTGCCATATTGATTTTTAGTTTTCATTTATTTCATTTTTAATAAAATTTTCTCTTTTTGTTGTTTAATGAAAGATGCTAAGGAGACAATAAGTGTGGAAAATGAAGTCAAAATTAGTAAATATAGAATGATTCACTTATTTAATAAGGGTATACAAACATTTAGTTGGGGGATAGAGGAGACTCTTTATCTATCCCCCAACTAAATGTTTGCATACCCTTATTAAATAAATGAACCATTCTATATTCACCAATATATAGTTTTTGTGACTTCATTTTCCATTCTTATTGTTTTCCTATATAAGCTCCAATGAAATTTGTTGAGCTTTGTATTATCCCGATAAGTCTCTTCTTATAGAATTGAATTTACTCTCTTCTTCTAACTCTCCAAGTTATATATATATATATATATATATATATATATATATATATATATATATATATATATATATATAATTTTCAACAAAAATTTGGCAATTATACCTTTTCAATCATCTTACATTAATATCTTTTTGTTATGACATGACAGACCAAAAATGAAATTATTTCAAACTGATATGTGACAGACCAAAAAAACTTTTTTTTTCAAGCTTAAACATAACAGAATAGTGCTAGTTTGACCAACTTAATTTACTTTAACTGACTTTCAAGGTGAAGGTTAAATGTAAAATCAAAGGCAAGGTTAAGCTGGGATTGAACACTGAACATAGCCAGTTTTAAAAGAATGATGTTTGCATCTAATAAATGTGTGTGCAAACAATATGCTTATCATTTTATGTAAAATATTTATCAGAATGTCTTAACACATAAATATACCTTTCATTTTTATCCTGACTTTTTTAATCAAATTAAAAAGAAAAATGTTTTCGATTTAATCCTGCTATTCAATTTTGATTAAATTAAAAAGGAAACTTTTGTACATTTTAGCTTATTTTATTTAATTCTAATTAAACAAAAAAAGACAACTTTTTTTTCAATCTGATCCTGTTATTCAATTCTGATAAAATTAAAAAGATAACTTTTGATCCTTTCAATTTTGATCCTTTCAATTTTGATTCATTCAATTTTGATGTGCCTTTAATTTTTTTTATTATTTCTAAAATCATCTATTTTTGAAAATCAGACATTCAAATGTGATTTGATTGGGAATCTTATCCTAAAAATGTTCCCATCTACAACTTCTATATCTGCAGTTATATAACTTTTTTTTTTTACATAGGCATCACCATGTATCAAGACGCAGAGGCCACTCAAGGACAAAGGTTAAAGAGTTTACAGTAGTCAATTGGCAATATAGTAATCGTTAGTAATGGAAATTCGGTAAATTTGTTAAATTAAATGGAACGGCTCATCAAGAACTTGTTTATGTTGGATTTGAAGACAACCATATTGTAGTCAGCTGGAAAGCAGGAAAACGAAAGAGAGTTCCACAAGTGTGCAGTTCTAAGAAAGAAGTTTTGTTCATGGGATTTACATTTAGACTTAGGCACAGATAAAAAGTGGAGGAGATTATTGATAGTGTTTTCAGCTAGACGAGTGTTTCTTGTGAAAGTTTGGTGAGGGGGAGGACCATAGATTGGAGCTCAGTCAAACACTTGCCATGAAAATAACGATAAAGCAGAGACAAATTTGCAACATCTCTTCTGTGAGAAAGAGGTTGCAGGGAAGAGAAAAGGACATCCTCTACAAGGCTACGAAGTCTATTTTGAACTCTATCAAAACAGGATAAGTCCTTTCTAGCAGCTCCTGCCCAGATGTACAATTTCTCAACACTTTAAAATAAATGTGGTCATGTAAAACACTTGACCCCCCCCCAAAAAAAAAATAAATAAATAAATAAAAGGCAGCGACTCTCATTGACAGGCTAGGTTTTATTAATCGGGGACAATATCTTTTCTTTAAGGAAAGAATAAAGAGATGAAAAGTTAAAGTAAATTATGGATGCATTCAAATTATCAGAAGCTGGAGACAGAGGGAGCTGTATCAGATGAAAAATAGATTCAAGCGGTGGATGAATTCTACATACCATGAATTTTGATACTTTTCACATAACGCTGGTGTCGGGATATTTTATCTGGAGTTTTAAGACATTTACACTTAAGATAAAAACAATGATCATCACTAGATATTCACCATATTGCAAAAGGAATTATAGGATGATTTTCAATTATCATGGGATTATTTTTTTTGTCTTTGGGAAAATATAAACATGAAATCAACAGTATGCAAGAAATTTCAATGCATTATAAAGATATTTTTAAAATGTGGACACTTAGGCAAAATTTTCTCAATCAAATAAGTTTGATTAAACAACAAAAAAAAAAGACAAATTTTGTAGATTTGATCCTAGTATTTAATTTTTAGTAAATTAAGACAACTTTTTTCAATTTTATCCTGACCTTTTTAATCAAATCAAAAAGAAAGAAAAAAAATTTTCAATTTAATCATGCTATTCAATTTTGAATTAAATTAAAAAAGAAACTTTTGTACACTTCATCTTATTATTTCATTCTGATTAAACAAAAAAAAAAAGAAAAGACTTTTTTTTTCAATCTGATCCTGTTATTCAATTCTGATTGAATTAAAAAGATAACTTTTATCAATTTGATCCTTCCAATTTTGATGTGTCTTTAATTCTTTTTTGTTATCTCTAAAATCATTTATTTTTGAAAATCAAATTTATTTTTGAAATTCAAATGTGATTGGATTGGGAATTTTATCCTAAAAATTTTCCCATCTACAACTTTTAAATTGTCAAATAAAACCCTACAAATCATTACAAACGTCATCAATACAGATTTCAACTGTCTGAAGATAATCTGCTGAGATTGAAGAATCGGTGCTACATCACAGGCAAAATGCACCATACATTTCTTTTTTTTTTTTTTTTTTGAAAATGACGAAACTGAGTATTTTTTACAAAATTCTTGCCCTTCAGTTTTCTTTGTATTTCTATAAGAAATTGAGGAAAAGAAAATATTTTATTCTTTACCTTTATAATTAGGATATATTTAAGATGTTCTATACATGTAAATAATAAAATAATTTGCATAAACACACACATACATATATACATATATATATATATATATATATATCACATAATCTCGTTGACACACCGGTTTTTGAAAGATCACCAAAGTTAAACAACGTTGAGTCTAGTCAGTATCAGATAGGTGACCATCTTGGAATACCAGGCACTGTATGTAGGAGGACATCAACACCTCCCTGCAAGAATAGCAAAAAGCCTAACGCTGGCAGTGTGTTATTTCACTCACCAGGAAGCTCAACCCCAAAAAGTGAACCATCAGTAAAAATATAATCTGCGCCTCTCCATTGATACAACAGATTTTGACTGTGATGGCACTCTTCAGTTCCAGAATAGTCTGCAGATTGTTTTATATTTGAGATAACCTCATACATAAATATTGGTTGGGTCCAGTGAGTGTGAAGATTATTCAGGATCACACCTCCTACTGATGAAACGAGCACTAAAGTGTCCTAGCATAATGTTGGATGACAATAAAATGAAGATTTTTGTTTAATGAAAAGTTTTACTTCTTAACCTCATATTTTATATCCTCCCTCATATCTGACATAACTTCCTCCTACTTATATCACAGATTTCCGTTCTCACGAATACCGTGAAGTACACTACCTCATCTCATTGAAATAAGACCTACAACACTTCTAAAAAGATTTTTTTAAATATATAGATTTACTTCTTTCCAACTCTTTTTACAGATTATTCTGATAACAAATACAGTTATAATTTTTTAAAAATAAACATGGATTTTATGGACATCACACACACACACACATATATATATATATATATATATATATATATATATATATATATATATACAATTTAATATATATATATATATATATATATATACAATTTAATATATATATATATATATATTAAATTGATTAAATATATATATATATATATATATATATATATACAATTTAATATATATATATATATATATATACAATTTAATATATATATATATATATATATATATATATAATTTAATATATATATATATATATATTAAATTGTAATTCAATGAATTTAAAAAACTCTCATTGAAATGAAATGAAGTGGTTGAGTTTCATATCAAAGAATTTTTATTATTCTAAGCAGGACAAAGAATGCTTTAGAAAATTAATCTCCTTAACCTATAGGGTTTCGATGTCTTCCATCTCATCAGAGGAGAGAAAATATTAGCAAATAGTTATAAAGGTATGCACCCTATTTGCTAAAGTCAGTGAGATATGGAAAGTCAAAGTGAAAATAATGCATTTATCAGAAGTCCTGTATCAGGAGGATTTGTAGAAAAAAGGATATGAATGTTTTTTTTTAGATCCAGCTTGCTTGGTAAAATCCATGTTATACGTTCTCTACATCAGTTTGGTAATAATGTCCAAGCTATATATTGGGTAATCCGCATAGCTGTGTAGATATCCGAATCGGGCAAGTGTTTGTATAAATTTGTTTGTGGGTTCAGCGATAATAATTCAAAGTCTGGTGGAAACCTTTTCATTAGAAGTCTATATTATTTTTAGTGGGGCGAAGTGTGAGATGAGATGGTAGACATCGAAACCCTATAGGTTAACGAGATTAATTTTCTGAAGCATTCTTTGTCTTGCTTAGAATAATAAAAATTCTTTGATATGAAACTCAACCACTTCATTTCATTTCAATGAGGGTTTTTTTAAATTCATTGAATTAAAATTTAATTTATTTGCTCTATCTTGCATATCGAGCAATTCCTGTTTAGATGGGATAACTTATAGAATATTACTGCCAGTAATATTTTTGTAAACCTACAATCTCACGTTTCCATAACAACTGATTGTTAAATAAAAACTATTCTGAAGTGTATATATATAATTAATTTTACCCTTCCATATTTGGTCTTCACTTAATTGATACTTTATTTCCAGTCACATAACAATGTTGGCATTCTGACACAATTTAAGTAATGAAAGATACCTTCATTAAAACTCATTAAACCAGTGTCCCCTCCCTCAAAAAATCATGCGTGTCTAGACGTTTAATTTAAAAGATCTCCAAAACATTTTCTTTTATTTTTCCTTTATTTTTTCTCTTCTTTCTATTCGATTTTCATTAAGTGACTGGCCTCGAGTAAGACCAGAGGTTTGTTGTTGCCTGATGATGTTTTTGTGGACTGAAACAGTAAATATATTGTAGCGACTTATGGTAATTTTGTTTATCTAAATTGAAAAAATAATATCCTGCTCTTTTCATTGAGCACTAACAACAAATTCAATGGTTTTTACTTTTGGATATTTTTAACCTGGAATATATATATATATATATATAATTATAAATCAGAAAAAAATAAATTGTGTCAGGTTATTTATTATGCTTTCATTTCATGCCTAATGCAATGTTTTGCTTATATATATATATATATATATATATATATATATATATATATATATATATATATATCAGATTTTACAATTAATAAGATGGGTATTGAAGACTCATTTTTTTTTTTTTTGATTTTTCGGATAGTGTAACCACCAGCCTTTTTCAGGTGTATCTTTTGAAATTCGAAAATCTTTTGGTCCAACTTGGAAATCTGTACAAAATTTTGAATGGACACCTTTATTTAATCAACAGGGGTAGCATGCTCTTGTTCCATCAGCCATGACTTGGTAGAAGTCCTAAGTAATTCGTGATTGTATTTTCAGTCACCTGCACTGAGGATTGATTCTTTCACTGCCTGAAGAATGTAAACTTTTACCACTGAATTTTGCCAAGTACTCTATCCACTGCACCATGGGTCCTTAATGGAATGAGAGCATGCTACTTCTGTGAATAAACAGTTCTGTTCGAGAATAGTCGTCTGAATAATCTAAATAATATGAATAATCAATCCTCATCTAAAAAAATTCAGAAACTTTAAATCTTGTCATATTATCTTATATGCCGACATTTTGCTGAGAATAAATTAAATTTTTTTTATTATTTCAGAAATATTTTTTTTATAGATCAGATTTCACCATTTTCTTTTATTGTTTTTGAAAAATCAAGAAATAAAAGAATATTTAAATTGATTAAAAAACAGCATTTAAAAATGTGCGTGTATCAATGTGCTCTTCTGATAAAGGAAAAAACAAAATTTTCTAATTTTTATTATTTTTCAAGAAAAAGTTTTTTATTTTGAATTTGACTTAATTAAAAAAACAAAAATCTTTATGTACATATGTACCCGTCACAGAATGGAGGGGTCATATACCAAAAATCATGTAGTCATTTTTTTAACTAAGAAAATTAAATTTTATAAGAAAACGAGTTAAGATTCGCCATATTGGGTTAGAATGTGTTAAGATTCAAGGGTGACAACTCAATTTGACTATCAAGATTTTTTTTTGTATTAAAAATAATTAAAACTTTAATAGCTAAAAATCACAACTTATGATTTTCTTAGTTAAAAAAAGACTACGTTATCAATTTACATGAATTTTAGAATATGACATCTCCGTTCTGTGTCAGGATGTACATTATAAAGATTTTTTGTTTTTTGTTTTTTTTTATTTTTCATTAAGCACCAAAAAAGTAAAAATGAATCTGAACCAGTCAAAAATTTTAAAAATTAAAATAAAACAAAAAAAATAAAAATATAAATTCTTACCATAAACTTTCTTCGAAGACCTCCGTCTTGGAGCACTTTCAGGAGTATAGATATGCATTTTGCCCCTAAAAAAAGAGAAAACAAAAAGAATCTGTAATGGAATTGGTCATCACATTTACTGCTACTAAGACTAAGCTTCTTTCCTATTGAACTACAAAAAACCTTCTCAATCACCGATTGCTATGACAGAGCTCATCATTTAAACTTCTCGACTTAACATTCACAGGCAACATGAATTCGAACAAATACATTGAGGACATTGCCAAGGCTGCTGCAAAGAAGGTGGGCTCCCTCTACTAGGAAAGAAACTTCGCTCATGTAATTTTGTTTAGTTTTAGGAACAGATAGAAAGTGAGAGAAGTTATTGATAGTTATTGTCGCTAGATGAGTATTTGTTGTTAAAGTTTTACAAGGGAGGGAAAACCATAGATTGAAGCTTACCAAGTCAAGCACTTACCATAAAAGTAACAATTTTTAAATGAATATTAACAAAGAAGATGGGCTCCCTCTACCACGCTAGAAAATTACTTATACCAGAGAGCATTCTATATCTTCACAAAACCACAATTCATCCATGCATAGACCATTGTTGTCACATTTGGGCTGATGCATTTACCACGGGTCTCTCTCTTTTAAACAGGGTCCAAAAGGAGTCTCAAATCTTCCCACGCTATCGACCAAGCTCCAACCTCTGTTTCATCATTGCAATGTTGCATCCCTGTGCCTATTTTAAAAGTACTTTAATAGAATGTTCTCTGATTAACTCATAGCACGTGTCCCTCAATCAACATGCAGCAAAATTTTCCCCCTTCACTGTTGAGGTCTACTCTAATAGTTTCTTCCCTTGGACTGCTAGACTTTGGAATTCCCTTCTTGTTTCCTGTTTCCCTGATTGTACTAACCTGCAGAAGTTTAAATGTTATGTGAACAGATATCTCTCTACTCAACTCCCCACAATCCCTTGTTAGACAAGATCCCAAATAATAGCTCCTTATGTCCAAGTGACAATATGCTTTGTTGTGGTAAAACTGTGCAATTGTGAGGCATGGGTTGCACAATCTCAACCGCACCTCTCCTGAATCGGCACTGTTTGAATCCAGTGGCAAAGAGAAGTGCTAGACGACTGGAAACAATGCTGAGATAAGCAAGATTAAGCAGCGTTGAACCTGGTCAGTATTAAATGGGTGACCATTTTGGACTTCCGAGTGCTGTATATGCTCTTTGCTTATCTTGGAGTAAAATGAATATTAAAAAAAAAATGCAACTAAATAATAACGTTCAGGTTAATTAACATTGACTCGATTGTTTCATGGCATATACCACCTTTTTTTTTGGGGGGGGGGGTAACTGAATCGAGTCATTTTGGTAAAATGTTAATTACAGTTGTCACAGATATAGATGGGGTCTGGTTACGAGAGCTTGACATTTATGCTCATTGCTCTCCTTAAGTATTAAGGTTACATCTGCTAGTTATAATTTGCAGGGGAATACGTTAGCACATAAACAGGTATGACATCTGTTGGATATTTGGGCAGTGTGTACGGAGGAATCATTTTTGACAAAGATGTGCACCTGTAATAATTATCAAATGTACCAAAATGTTATTTAAATAAAAATTATGAACTTGACATCTTGATATTATCTAGGCTATGTGTACCAAGAGATCGTTTGATATAAGCTTGCACCTATAAAAACAATAATAATTATCAAATGTACCAAAAGTTCATTTGGACAAAAATTATGAACCTGACATTTTGTTAGTATCTAGGCTATGTGTACCAAAAGATTATTTTAACATAAGCTTGCACCTGTAAGAACAATGATAATTATTAAGTGCAGTAAAAGTTCATTTAAGTAAAAATTATAAACCTAGCAGGCACCTGCATGACGAAGCAACAAATCTGAAATTACCAGTAAGAAAAGTTGAAAGTATGATGCTTAAAAGGTCATTTTAGGCAAAAGGTTACACAGGTGTAATCAAAATCAGATCAATCGAGTGAAATGACGATAAGATGTGGTTACCATGACAATACCATCTCAAAAGGTTTCAGGTAGTCACAAATCTTTATATAATAACTGAAAAGGATATCATTGTTGGTTGACATTTTGAGCCGAGAAGAATCAAACCGTTAAATTCACGTGTGTGCAGTCGAGATTGAACTCACTACATGAGTTTGCAGCGTAATTCAAATCTTGTCAGTAGCTGAATACTTGATGCATCGCTAGGGCTAACACCCAGCCATCCATAAGTGTCACTGACAATAAAGATACATTGTCATATTTTTATAGATCAGTGTGTTAAACAGCATAATCGCCTTTGACACACTGGTTCCCGTCAGATCACTGAAGTTAAGCAACCGATGAGCCTGGCCAGTACTAGATGGGTGACCATTTAGGACTTCCAGGTGCTGTATGTGCTCTCTGCTTATCTCAGCATTGTTTCCAGTGCTAGATTTCTTGCCCCTGGACTCAAGCAGTGCCAATTCAGGAGAGGTGTGGTTGGAGATTGCGCAACGTTTGCCTCATAATTACATGCGCAACTGCCCCTACAGGGAGTATCCTTTGTCTTTTAAGACTGAACAGAGGCATCGAAATCAGTGTGTTGTCATTCTTTTAACGCAGCAGAAATACAACACGTCCATTAAAGCATTTAAATTAGTAGAGGTATATGTTAGCACTCTGCCATTTCTGCTCATTCCTCTCTCTTCACTGTCGTTAAATAGTAAGGGTACATCCACTAGTAATTATTTGCAGGGGAATATGTTAGCGCATAAGCAGTAACGGTCCTGGATATGACCTAAAACTATATCCGATGGTGAGGCCCCACCTTGCAGGCCTTGGGGAGTGTGGAGCCACCCTTTAATTGCCATTGCTTCCAGGTCCACTCTGACCCGGAGTGGTAGTACCTGTTAGGGTCCCAACTATGGATTAAATAGAATCCGACTTAAAAAAACAAATATGCTCCATTAAAAATCGTTCCTCAAAATAACTAGATTCGGCATTAAATAACCTGAAAAAGGTTGATATGCCGTAAAACAAAAACAACCAACCAACCAACCGACCAACATAAGTAGGAAATACAGATTTTAAGAGAAGAGAGGTCAGGTCGCTGGACTTTGGGGGCACTGTCACCTGTGAAGACGCGAGTTAGAGGAAATCACATTACACAAGATAGTATAAAGGTGAAAAGCAGGGAAGCTTGATAAGAAATAACTTATGAATCAATCATAAACGAAGAAGCCAGATTCAATAAATCCATAGCCCAATATATCCTCCACACATGCTGCAACACCAACTAATAATAATAAATAATGGTTCTTCAAAAATGCGCATCTCAATTCTTTATATCTTCCATTATTTATTTGTAGAGTTTGGTTTGGTTGCTTTGTTTTACAGCATATCAACCTTTTCGGGTTATTTAATGTCGAATCCAGTTATTTTGTAGAAGGTTTTTATTCTTCAAGCTTTTTGTATCTTCAATCACTAGTTTGTAACGTTTGGTTTTGTTTATGTTGTATTTAGTGGATTTTATTGTTTTTGTTCCCTGCCCTGAAGAACATGAGTGAGTTTTGCAATGAGAGAGGAAAAGGATTATAGTATTAATGTTTGGTACATTTTAAGTTAGGAAACCAGCCAAGAAGTGGGGGAGATAGAAAAAGAAAGTGGAAATGGGAAGGAGGAAAAGGAGGAAAAGGTGGGTTGTTGTTTTTGTTTTTGTTTTTGCAGAACATAATTAAGTTTTTGCAAAAGGAAGTAGAAAAACAAAAAGCATCAATGTTAGGTGCATTTCGTCTCATGAAGGCAATATCTTCAGACAGCCTGATCTGGTAGTACCAGGCCTAATAATGGTTCTTCAAAAATGCACATCACATGAAAAGTGTTCTGAGTCTTAGAGAATCCCCATGGTTGAGCATTGAAGTAGTTTTGTTTTTCAATAAGAAAATAATACTTTATGAGTAATAGAAGAGCAGCTGTCAGGTCTGCTATTTTGGAACTGATCTAAGAAAAAAAAAGAAAGAACAAGGGGAGATAACTCAATTCGAACTTGCGCGATTTTTTTGTAATGCTTATGAATTCCCATCAATCGCATAAAAATGATTTTATTCATAAAAATAAAACTTCTTGATCAAGTTACGTGATATTTAGAACATGATATTTTCGCTTCGTGATAGGTACATACATCATACAGATTTTGGTTTAGTTTTGTTTTTGTTGAGGGAATTCTTTAGTTTTGTTTTTATTGGGGGAATTCTGGACAAGAAACAAAAACTTGCAGCACTTGATAATGAAGAAGGAGGAGGAGGCCTAAAAGTGGAAGTTGAAAATCATGCGGCATCCGCCAGAAAGAACAGCCAGGCTCGACAGATGGGGTGGGGCTTGGGGGGGGGGAATAGTGTTGTACAGGTAGTTAAAAATCGGACCATCTTTTATATTATTGATCTCTCTCCAATTGTCTTTCTGCCTCGTATAAATGCATTTCTATTATTGTTCTGTTATGAATAAAACTTTTACAATCTGAGTTACTGCAGAGAAAATGCACAAATCTATGAGGTTATACACCCACAACGGTAAGCAGTACATCACATTAGTGAACAGTAACAGAGGTTAAAAGAAATATGGAGTACCGATAATTGTAGGAGTACTAGGAATGGCTCCCCATCTAAAGAAAGATACTTTGAGACAATTTCACTTAATTTGATCGAGTAGTTTTTTTTTACAGCGGAAAAACACGTTTTTATGACAGCGCGTTGAAGGCAGACATCTTGGATATTTTCTTAATTTTTGTTTGGAGTTCACAAACACCACGGGAGATAACTCCAGTTAAAGCGCTGACACCCCTCCCCATCTTTAATACTAGCTTTTCTTCCTAAAAATCGAACATTTTGCTCAGTATCATAACAAATTGTTTTTTCGCTGTAAAAAACAAAAAACTGATGAAATTAGATGAAATTTTTTTCGGAGAACTTCATTCCATAACGAATACGTGAAATATAAACTCTTTTCGATATTTTCATTTTTTAATGTCTTGATTAAACTGTACAAGTATACATAAATTATATGTTGCTTCACCATTGTTCAAACTTCAGGGCTTGAATTTGTTTCTTCAAACTCCTGAAATACTCAGCAGCAGGATTCCAACAGTAGTTAGCTATTATGACTGTGTCCCAGTGACCCTGATACCTGGTCTCTATCTCTTCCCGGGTCCTGATGACATCTCTTCCCCTGCTCATCACTCATTGAACCCAGGTTCTCAGGAAACCAGTCCATGTGAAAATGGTGCATCTTGACGCTCACGTTGCAGCCCAGGTTTCTGAAAGTAGTCAACATGTTGATAAGTTCTGCATAGTTTCTGTCCTTATTGTTGCCAAGAAAATTCCTGACAACAACAATGCTTCTAGTTCCACTATGTTCCAGAGTTTTCAAACTCAGACATACATCAGACATTTGGCAGAGATACAGCCAGATGTCTGATGTCTGATGTATGTCTGCCAGATCTGAGGACAGTCAAGATGCTAGCTTTCAACTTCTCCATGGTCAATCCTGGCATAAATAAAGCAGTCACCATTCTTGTCCAGAGCCTTGGTGAACTGCTTGATTAAGCCGAACTTGTTGTGCAGCAGTAGGAAAAAAGATACCTTGAGAAAAAATATTAGGTTGGTGCAAAAATAATGTTTTTTGATGTTCAATTATATATATGAAAACACCATTACTTTTGCACCAACCTAATAAATGCTATTGCTTAAAGAAAAAGAAAACTTGCAGGTGTGAATATATGCGATAGATTTTTCTTACCTTATAACCCCTGTCTCATCTCCCAGGTGAGTCAACATATATTCAAAGGGTTCAGGCTGTACAGAGTACATATCCTTCAGTGTTACAACACACTCGCCTGAAATGGAAAACAAAACAAAAGCAACATTCAAAAGATGACCAACATAATTGAACTGAGATTGAATTATAATCTCATATTAATGTTTTGACTTTGAATTGACGTTGCCTATATCCTGTGCTGATAAAGAGATTTGCTATCAATAAAAGTCCATGTCATCTCAGAAATGATTGTACACAAAATTTGTTTATGCTGAATGCTTGGAACATACATAAATGAATATCTCATAAACTTGTTTACCTTGGAGCTACAATATATGTGAACTGTGTCAGTCGCTTCATTGCAAATTAGTAAAATATCAACATTTCACTAAATATACGTCACCAAAATATTCAAATAGTATAATCAAATGACTGCTTTAAGGTTAGTTATTTCCCCAAATTTTATTCAAATTCATGCTATATTCACAAAGTTATGGCATTTTATTTATTATCAAGGAAATTATACTGTCTGTCGCTTTATTGCAGGTCTCTTACAATACCAAAAAAATCAGGCGATAAAAGGTTATTGAAAAGTAAAGGATAGTCCATCAAAGAGTTAGCCACAAAGCTGGAAAGGAATCCAAGAATCTTGGCCTCATTCTTGAACAACCCGAACACTAAATCCAGAAAAATAAGGGCACCAGGAGAAACCTTTCAGATCGTGATATTCAGAAAATTCATAGGGAAGTCAACCAAAACACAAACAGCATCAGTACTTCCATTTTTGAAAAAGCTGGAATCACTTCAAAATCCAGGAAGGCCATATACAATGTGTTGAATGAGAGTGCAAGGAACATCAAATCTCTTCCAAGATCTCCATTAAGCAAACAACATAGGGAAAACGAATGGCTTGGATACATAATTACATGAAAATGGATTTCCAACAGGCCCTATTTAGGGATCAGGCCCATGCTACTCTTGATAGTCTGGATAGATGGACTAAAGTTTGAAACCCAAACGGAAGTCCGACCCGTTACAGAGTTCAGCGCCAACAAGGAGGTGAAGGCATCATGTTTTGGGCGGGAATCATTGGGAAATGTTGGTTGGACCATGTCAGAGGGTATAAAGCTTACCAGCAATGCGTACACAGCATTTTTGGATAATCATTTGTCGACATGGCTAGATGACCTACCCTTGTCACATTGATTTCAGATGATTTTTATACATGACAATGTACCATCCCATTCTGCTTGGGGCAACTGCAGTCTTCCTTGAATCAATGGGATTTGATGTGGAAACTCTCATGACCTGACCACCATGTTCTCCAGACCTTAACCCCATTGAATATCTCTGGTCAATATTAAAAAGAGGATTTTATAAAGGAGGAAAGCAATTTACTTCAAAGGGTGCCTTGTGGAAGATCATAGTTGATGTTGCTAGAGCCATACCTCCTTTTCAGATCAAACAATTGACTTCCTCGGGGGACAAAAGGTTGTTTTAAGTTATTTAAAAAAATGGTGGATATGTCGATAAATAATTTATATGAGGCTTATACCTAGGATATGCTTTTGTTTGTTATTCTTTGACAGAAAAATATAATAAAAAATAAAGTTCGCAAGATAAGACATTGTATTGTTGCCCTAAAACAACATTTTAAGAGATCTGCAATAAAGCGATGGACAGTGAAAATTCCTCGATAAAGAATAAAATGTCATAACTTTGTGAATATCGCATGAATTTGAATAAAATTTTTGGAAATAACTAACCTTAAAGCAGTCATTTGGTGATATAATTTTCATTTTGTTGTGACGTATATTTAGTAAAATATTGATATTTTACTAATTTGCACTAAAGCGATTGACACAGTTTATGTGTGTGTGTGTGTGTGTGTGTGTGTGTGTGTGTGTGTGTGTGATTTTCGGATTTTGTCATTATGCCTATATTCCTTTATTTTCTTTTAAAGTTGACGAGTTCCTTTTCTGATGAGTTAAGGGCATAATAAATTCAAAAACTGACATAATTGCATGAATGATTCTGTGCTATGAAACAGGTGCTATCAAGAATTGAACATTTCAAAATACTTAAAGAAATAAACGGTAAGATGGTCAACATATTGAAATTTGCAATATGGACTTTGTGTCATTTATTTGTATATGCTCTTTAGTTACATCAAGCTTCATAAATTAAAGGATTAAAATAAATAAAAGGTGAAATATAATTGAATAAACATATATATATATATATATATATATATATATATATTGGCAGCAAGTCATTATTCAAGTACGTCTGATTGAATACGACAGAGTTATTCTTTTTTCTGATTTTTCTGGATATCTTTCTGATTTGTCCAATACTCGATGTCGCCTTCTCAAAGAAGTGGCAAAGTCTGTTAAGCCTGTGACAAAGCCTCCATTAAAGCAACATCACATACAAAACCGATTGAAATGGGCAGATGACAACATGAAAACGGATTTTTCCAAAGTTTTGTCCACGGATGAAGTGCGTGTCACTCTTGATATCCCAGATGGCTGGAGCAAGGGATGGGTTCTAGATGGACGACATCGTCATCAGCATTTAAGGTGCCAACAAGGTGGTGGTGGGATAATGATTTGTGCTGGGATTATCGGAGGTACTTTAGTTGGCTCATGGAGAGTCCTAGAAGGCGTAAAAATGACATCAAATGCTTACATACCTTTTCTAAAGGAGCACTTTGAACCATGGCTAAAGAAGCAAATGTTAATGTTCAGAAAAACCATTATTTTTATGCAGGATAATGCACCTCACCTGCAGCAATCAAAAAAAAAAAGGGTGTTTGCAATAATTGAGGTTCTCTGGGTTATGGAAGATGGAGTGGCCTGCGAATTCACCAGATTTGAACCAAATTGAGAATATTTGGAGTATCATGAAGCGATGCTTCTATGCAAGTAGACACCAATTTAAGAGCAAAGATGAGTTGTGGGATGCTCTCCAAGAGGTATCATGAGGAATAACTGTTGACGAAATCACAAATTTGACTAATTCTGTGGACCAACGTCTTTTACAAGTCATTCATAATAAAGATCGCATATCCCCTACTAATTATGCCAACGTAGAAATTGCTATGTAGTTATTGTGTTCTAAACATTTTTCCTAGTTCATTTAATGTTTTAAAATTAATTTAATAAACAAGTTACGGGTATATTGTGTTTTTTCTCAACCTCGTTAATAACTTGACACACTGAAATCAACAGATATTCCTATCTTCTGCCATAGTTTCGCTAATTCTGCTTTAAATACTTTTATTTTCTGACTGAAGTAGCTGAATAGTATTGTAAGCACTTTCTCAAAGTTTCATGGATTTTATTCACTCGTTCCTTAAATATTTAAAAAAAATGTAAACTTGTTAATAATTTGATACGCAGTGTATACGTGACAATGGACAATCCCATTCTGCGTGGAGCAACTGCAGTCTTCCTTGAATCTATGGAATTTGATGGGGAAACTCTCATAACCTGACCAACGTGTTCCCCAAACCTTACCCCCCTCCCCCATTGAATATCTCCGGTCAATATTAAAAAGAGGACTTTATGAGGGAGGAGAGCAATTTACTTCAAATATTCCATGCTCGTGTGAATGGTGGCTTTGTAGAGATATAGGATATGTAGAAGGGACAGGATGGTCTGCTTATGTTATAGACAATCCCAGCCCTCATGTGTAGTTAAATGAATTGAATGGTAAATGATTAAAAAGCAAAAGGTCGCTGAAATAACGTGTGTGTGTGTGTGTGTGTGTGTGTGTGATTTTCAAATTTTGTAATTATGCCCATATTCCTTGTGTCATTCATTTGTATATGCTCATAAATTAAAGGATTAAAATAAATAAAAGGTGAAATATAATTGAATAAACACACACACACACACACACACACACACACACATATATAGAATAAATGACAAAAAGTTATATTCCAAAATTCATGATGTTGACCATCTTATAATTTATTCCTTTAATTCAGTTTACTTATACAATTTTTGACAGTATCTGTTTCGTGGCGCAAAATCAATCACTTAATTATTACATCAATCAGTGAATCTATTATGCCCTTAAGCCATCAGAAGAAATAGCAGCAATCAATCCGTCAAAAGGAATTGGAGTGTGATTTGAAATGATTAAAATCCAAAAATTGGAAGAGAGACTATAAATAGCTTTTTATTTTTCTATTACGCCATATTGAATTTTTATCAAACAAAGTCATTAAACCCAACTATTCGTACTAACAATTTTAATTAATTTATGAATCTTCTACCAAAATGTTCTATTTAATAATTGGTAAATTTATTAATTCTAATTTGTGCATACATACTTATGAAAATAATATCAACAAATTATAAACTATTATACATGTTTGTATGTACGAAACTAAACTAAGCTTTAAAAAAAAACAAAAAAAAATCGATTGATCATTAAGGTCTGTTATCGTAACTAAGCAATTATTTTGAATTGAGAACCATACATAATTCTGTTGCCTATTATAATCAATCTTACTAATCATTACAATTATAATTTTTAAAATCATACAATTCAAAAAAACTATACTTACGTTTTGTTAAGTTTAAATATAATCTGAAAACTCCTTAATATTGTAATTATAAACAATTAAATATACTTAATAAAGTGAGACAGAGTTGTTTCCCTTGGAACAAATCCAACGAAACAATTTCACCTATATTTATTGAACTAACTCATAGACATCCATATTCAAATTAGGCCCTGTCGGTGGGGCATTAGAATACGCCGACTACCCCCCTGCAGAGGGTAAAAGTCCCTCAATGGAGGTCCTGGATATGACCTAAAACTATATCCGATGGTGAGGCCCCAGCTTGCGGGCTCTGGGGAGTGTGGAGCCACCCTTTAATTGCCATTGCTCCCAGGTCCACTCTGACCTGGAGTGGTAGTACCTGTTAGGGTCCCAACTATGGGTTAAATAGAAACTGACTTGCAAAAAACATATATTCTATTAAAAAAATTTCTTCAAAATCCCAGCATTCGGCATTAAATAACGTGAAAAGGGTTGATATGCCGTAAAACAAAAACAACCAATCAACCATATTCAAATTAATAAGTAATTTTAATATAGTTTTAATATCTTTCACTTAATTTTATTTAAAAAATTAGAACGATTTATATTATAAATTAATTCACTAATTTTTACAATATAAAATGTTAGTATTACAAATAATTTCAATCTAAAGTCATAAGTTATTAAGTTATACTTCATATCTTGTAATGTTGAATTGTAAATTAATTAGTTACATTTATTTTTATTTTTATTTATTTATTTATATATTTATTCATATTATTATTGATATCCGCCCCATCATTATTAATTATATTGAAAGTGATATTTTTAATTTTATATTTCACATACTTTACTGAATTCTACATACGACAATCTAGTATTTATAAATATTTTTCGAACTTGTTCCTTATTTAAGCATAATTATTGTTTATCATTGTATATATCCCAATTCTCTAATAAGTATGTTTTAAAGTTTCTTACTTTTGATAACGTTATTTTAATTATAATTAAATAAATGTATATTTAAGTTAAAACTAATTCTAATTTCAATTCTAGTTAATAAGATTTATAAATATTGTTTAGACCTAAAAATTCTAGACCATATGCAACGCAGGTTTTCATTATACTTAAAACCCCTCCCCTATGAATTTTAATTAATTATATTTTTAATTTCTTTTTAATAATTTAACTAATAATTCCAAAATTAATTTACAGACGTTCATTTAATGACCATATATATTAAAAAAATATATAATTTATCTTAGTAGATTTTCAATATATATATCTTATTATAACCATTAGATTGATCTTAACCTTCATTCTAGCAATTAAACTATTTAGCTTATACAATTGGAACCACTTATCAATCAATTAATAATCACTTGTTGCACCATATACATTTTAATTTTTAGATCAATATTTGGAGTCTGATTACTATGAATACATTTTTAATATAATGATTATTACCATTTAGTTTTTCTAATCCATAAAATACCTTACTTAACAAACTCAACTTTGCCATCTATAAACATCCTATCTCGTCACGTGACCACCTGACGGAGACCAGAGGAATAGTTGTTTGAAACGTCATAAACTAAAACTAAAAGATGAGGATAATAGTCTGCAATAAATAAATAAATAAATAAAAGAAATTACTCATCTCAATAATGAATTCCAATTAATTAAATAAAAACCACTTTTTTAGTTTCATGTTTTGCCTTGGTTTTATTCTTATCTGGTGTTTTATTGTTGCATTAAATTATATTTCAACGTTTTTTTTTTTTTTTTTTTTTTTTTAAGGGAACTGCCTCTTTTTCCTCAACATAAGAAATGTTACGATATACCATGTCAAGAAAAAATGAAAACGTTACCATAGGATTCATGATCGCCATCCCTTGTTCGGATAGCAATCAAAATATGCTGCTCTTCCAAATAATCTCGATCGCCGAATATTGGATGCATCTGGAGAAAGAAACATGAAAACAATTCCAATCAAATATAAAGAAATAAATGGACGAAAACGATTCAGTCAGAATTAAAAATAATATGTAGTCAGTTATGCATCTTAAATTGACGACTGAACCTGTGTGGGTTCCTTGTGTAATGTTTTGATAAATAAAAGAGGTCCTTAATACCTATGTGTAGGGTTGTTTTTATGTACATGTCTGACGCTGCCACTTCTCTTCATTGTCGCAGTTTCATCTAGTTTATTTTTTATGTAGAAAGTAATACAAGGAGATGTTTACTGAGAGTTTTCTTCAAGGTTTTATTTTGGAGAGAATTGATTAGGAAGAGAGAGACTAATTATTTACTTCTTAACTTCTATATTTAACTGAAATGATAAAGACATCGAGGTAACACTTCACTTGGATTATTTACTACATTATTGGTGATTTCTTATTTACAGGACTTCCACGGAGAGACTGATCTGAAGTTTAATGTTTTGCCTTGCATTTGTCCTAAACATAGATTCCATGAACAAAGCTTCTTTCTTAGAACTGAACACCTGTGGAACTCTCTTCTGTTTACCTGCTTTCCAGCTGACTACAATATGGTCATCTTCAAGTCCAACGTAAACAAGAAGAGAGGACAAAGACAATTATCAAAGAAGTGAAAGTCAACTTCAGTTTCTTTTAAAGGGAGGTTAGGGTTAGGATTAAAGCCAAAATCAGTGGCACTCACTCTATGTAGGTTGAACCAGCTTCCTCCAGGAGAGGAAGTCTCAAGGGAATATCATATTCACAAGCAGTCCTCAGTCGCATGTATATCCCCGTCAAGAGAGATGATCACATTAGGTTTTTACCATTCTTGTAGGGAGATGTAGACATCCTCCTACATACAGCACCTGGTATTTCTAAATGGTCACTTATCTCGTATTGACCAAACTCAAAGTTGCTTCACTCTAATGATATGATGAGAACTGGTGTGTCAATGTGATTATGTTGTATATAAGCATGTTTTTTCCTAGAGCGTCGAATGATTCAGGGTTGCCTGATGAGGTCTCATTGACTGAAACAGATGGCTGTTTGTAGCGACTAAATGTAACTGTAATCGGATGGTTTAGGGTTGCCTGATGAAGTCTCATTGACTGAAACAGATGGCTGTTTGTAGCAACAATAAAAAATATTTTGCTCTTGTTATCGAGCACTATCTAACAACCTCGTTGAGCTCATTGGTTTCTACTTTTGAATATTTCAAGCCTGGATTTATATATATATATATATATATATATATATATATATATATATTGGTCTAGAATTAGAGTTAGTTATACATAAAAACCTTCAATAAAGAATTTCACCTCTCGGCTATACTTTAAACATTGGAACGTTGGACTTGACTTTCAGCGACAGTTCTAGGGGGATTCTATTTTTAATAGTTTGGTAAAATTTCTTGTCACCAAATTTTTAGAATTGGATTTTAATTAATAATGGTTAAACTTATTACTTCTACATGGCTACACTTACATTGAATATGGATGACACACAAAAAAAAAATGGCAATGCATTTACTTGTGAGGAAAAATAAATAATGTTCACCAAAATTTACATAAATTCATTCAGCAGTTTTGTTTTTATACAATAAATTCAAATTTTAGCGATGTACATAATATCTGTGCCATTATGATGATATTCAAGGGAGATAATTCCTTTTTTTTGTGTTTAAACAATAAAAACGGTTGATTTCTCTCCCAAATTATCTCTCTCGACTTTCATAATGGCGGCGATATTATGTGTACGGTTAAAAATTGAATTCATTTTATGAAAATTAAACTACTGGATGAATTTCTGTAATTGTTTGGTAAACGGTATTTATTTTCCATCACAGGTAAGTACATCAGGTAAGTGTTCTTCCTATTTTTGTTATGACATCTACATTCAATCTAGGTGTAACCATGGACAAGCACCCTTATTCTTACCTCAGGTAAACAATCCTTTGTCCACTGAGGGCAACATAACCCAGCAATTTCAGCATAGAAGGCTTTGTTCGGGTTACTGCTTACGACATCTGAAAAATAGAATGAATATGAAAGGAGTTGTGTTTGAAAGCTATGATGGCTATAACAATGCAGTCTTATAGAAAAACATTGCTGGGTACAAGACAAGATAAACAGAATAAATGACAAGGTTGAAAGATTTCAACTAATAAGTCTCCTGTGTGTCATAAGTAAGCTGCTGGAATCTGTGTTGAATAGAGAAGTAGTCAACCATCTCAGCAAAAATAACCTTAGTGACATGCAATATGGTTTCCGTTCTGCTAGATTTACAGCAGATGTACTTACAGTTATATCTCATAGGATTAGCGAATCTCTCGATGAAAGCTTCATTTCTAGGGCAATTACTCTTGACATATCAAAGGCCTTTCATAAGGTATGGCATAAAGGTCTAGTTCACAAGATCTCCAGCTACGGTATAGCTGGAAATGTCTTCTCAATTATTAAATCATTTCTCTCTGAGAGGTTTATAAGAGTAATGGTTGATGGGCAAAAATAAGAAGCTCTCAGTATTAATGCTCGAGTCTCTCAGGGGTCCATCCTGGGCCCAACTCTCTTCCTGATCTACATTAATGATCTTCCAAATCACATCCTTACATCATTTGTAGACATTTATGCTGATGACACTACACTCTGGCGGCATATCAGAGACCGTAAACGACAAAGTTCTCTCTGATTCTCTCTCCTCTGATTTTGAGCACATGGTACAATGAGGAAAGAGGTGGCTGGTTACTTTTAATGCATCTAAAACCAAACTTCTATCTTTACATCACCAACGTTCTGATTGGCAGGAGCATGTACGAATCTGACATCAACTGAAATGAATAGCTCTCGTCTTGGGGAGGCTTCATATTTTAACAAGCTTCTGGGCTTGACCTTTACTCCTGATATAAAATGGAACATGGACATCAAATCCGTTGCCAAGGTCGCTGGAAAAATGGTGGGATCCTTCTATCGATCCAGTAGATATCTGAATGCTGATTCAATTCTCTATCTATATAAAAGCCAAGTATGTCCAAGGATGGAGTACTGTTGCCACATCTAGGCAGGAGCTGCTAGAATAACTTATCCTGTCTTGGCAGAGTTCAAAATAGACTTTATTGCCTAGTAGGGATGCCTTTTCTCTTCCCTGCAACCTCTTTCTCACAGAAGAGACATGGCGAGCCCATCTCTGCTTTATCGTTATTTTCATGGCAAGGGCTTGTCTGAGCTCTAATCTATGGTCGCCCCTCGCCAAACTTTCACAAGAAACACTCGTCTAGCTTAAAGCACTATCAATAATTTCCCCTACTCTTTATCTGTGTCCAAACCTAAACGTAGATTCCATGAACAAAGTTTCTTTCTTAGAACTGCACACCTGTGGAACTGTCTTCCGCTTACCTGCTTTCCAGCTAACTACAATATGGTTGTCTTCAAGTCCTATGTAAACAAGTTCTTGATGAGCCGCTCCACTTAAGTTAACAAGTTTACCGAATTTCCACTATTAATGATTACTATGATTCTGATACTGTACACTCCTTAACCCTTATAGAGTGGCGTCTGGGCCTTGATAAGGGGTGACTCTTATGTAAAAAAAACAAACAAACAAACAAACTTTTGATTTATCAAGTATTTATTTATGGGGGTGTAAAACATGTATGTGTAACGAAACAGTGCGCTCTTATTGTAAAAAAAGCGCGAATGGCTGAATGTGAGAAAATCAGCAGCAGCCTATGATAGCTCACTAGCAAAAATATTAGCAGCAGCTGTTTTAACACATATGCAAATTAAGCAAGTGTGCATGCACTGATGTCATAGGAAGGAAGAGAAAAAAAAGGCAGAAAATAGGACAGCACGTAGTCCATCACAGAAAGCAATAGGACGTGTTTTGGCGCATATGCAACAAAAGAGAAACAGCGCATGCCTGAAAAAAAAAAAGAATGGCAGGCAGCAAAGAAGACATGTGCATGAAAGGGTGTCTTTGCAGACACATTCAATGCATGAGTGATATTTTGAAACACTGAAGTGCATTGTTGGAAATCACTGGACTAAATGCATTTCATTTTCTATAAAAAAAATGCAGAGTCAGATTTTTATTTGCAAGTTATAATTAGATATTTAATGAATATGTTTGTTTATTGTTTTGTCAATGAAAAACACATACAGATATGATATATGGAATAGTTTTTTTATGCTGTAAGTTCTTGAAATCTTTTAATATTTTTTCATAAACTTTGATTTGCTTCGGTTATTTTGTTTTACGGCATATCAACCTTTTTCAGATTATTTAATGCCAAATCAAGTAATTTTGGAAAAAGATTTTATGTTTCAAGTTCTGAATAAATGTTTATACATCTTTGGTTTGCATTTTGTTTTTTGTATCGGAAAATTGTTGTTTTTGTTTTTGACTTTGCAAAATATGATTCAATTTTGCAAAGGAAAAAAACAAAACAATAACATTAATGCCAGTACCTTTAGTCTAATTTGGTAGGACTAGATAATCAGTATTTAAAAAAAGGTTTTACTTACTAGGTAGACAATTAGAATAAAATTCCAGAACAAAATATTGGCAGGAGCATGTACGAATCTGAAATCATAAAATAAAAATAAAAAATAATGATCAATTCTCATTGAAATTCAGAGGAAATGGATAAATTGCATAAGTACATATCTTCATTTGGAAATGTATTTCAAATTTTATGCTTCTGAATTATTAAGATGAGGATTGGTTATTCATATTATTTGGATTTTTCAGACTACTATTCTCATCTTGATTGTTATTCACACACGGTTTCGGTTGATGCAATCTCCGATTTTCTTCAGGTGCATAGTGTCGAAATTGGAAATCTTTCTGTCAAACTTGGGAATTACTTAGGACTTCTACCCAGTCATGGCTGACAGAATGAGAGCATGTGGATTAAATAAAGCGTTCCATTGGAAATTCGAATTTGATAGAAATATTCCTGATAAACTGATTGACAAATTCAGATAGATTTGAACTATTCATATTATTTGGATTCTTCAGACTACTGTTCTTATCTTGATTGTCACTTTCTACAACGTTTCAGTCAACATAACTTCCGACTTTCTGCAGGTGTATCTTAAATGGAATTTGGAAGGAATTTCGAGTGGAACCCTTTATTAACTTCACGAGGTAGCATACTCTTGTTCCGTCAGCCATGACTGGATAGAAGTCCTAAGTAATACAATTGCAACTTACTTAGGACCACTATCGAGTCATGGCTGACGGAACAAGAGCATGCTACTCCCGTGAAGTAAATAAAGGGTTCCGTTCAAAATTCAATCCAAATTCCTGAGTTTGAAAGAAATATTCCTGAGTTCAACAAGACATACCTGAAGAAGGTTACATCAACCAAAACATTGTGAAAATGACACTCAAGATGAGAACAGTAGTCCAATGAATCCAAATAATATGAAATCCTCATCTCAAAAATTTCAGTAAATCCGAATAACACAAAAAAAAAAAATTTTTTTTTAAAAATCCTCATCTCAAAAATTCAGAAATGTTGCGCTTTAGTCAGCCATTTTAAATCATATAACATAGGGTTGACATCTTTTTGGTACCAAAAAAAATTTAGACGATAAAATTTATGGTAGAAATGTTTTATTTCTACTGATGTAAAAAACCTTTCTGCGAATTGAGGTGCAAAACTCTAAATATTAAATTAAGTTTAAATGAAGACTATTAAAAGTAACAACAAAAAATTGCTGAATTATGTCTTTGGCAAAAAAAAAAAAAAAAAATTCCAAGATTCTGTGAAGCTGTGACAGAAGTCAAAACAGTGGCCATTTTGATAAATCAAAAGTTGAACAGTTTTCTTTGAGTATTTCTGGTTTTAAGGAAGACTTGTATTTAGTGATAAATAAAACCGAAAGAGTAATGCATGGGAGGAGAGTACATTGCACTACAAAGAAGAAGAATTGTGCAATTACAAAAGACACCTTACACTATATTACCTCCAACAAAAATGAGAACCTGGAGCATAGGTTCATAGCACAAGAAAGACTAAACTACTTCAATAATAAGAAAATTTTTAGAAAGGTGGTATAATTTGCATAGAACAAAAACTACCCAAAAAGAGGAGTCAATGGTATGCTTATGCAGTTTAGCAAAAAAATTTAAAATGAAAATAAAGAAAACTCTCTATTGTGTATGCATCTGTTATGGAATGAAGTTTTCATAAATAAAAAAAAAATTGCTTCTTTTTGTCAAGTTTTTTTTAATTTTTAAAAATTTTTTAGTCAAATCCTTTGCAACTATAGCTACGAAGACGAGGGAGGGGGGTGGCAGGGGAGATAACTTCATCTAATTCTTTAATTTTGCCAAAACGCACAGTTAGTTCTATCAATTTTATTAATAAATTCTGAAACGATTTTTTGGAAAAAAAAAAAAAAAAAAAAGAAAAAAAGAAGAAATACCTAAAATTATTCAAAACTGTAAAAGTAATCTTATCAAATTATTCAAAACTGTAAAAGTAATCTTATTTTGGCAATCTTTAAGAATTAGATGGAGTTATCTCCTCTGACCAAAATGACTGTCACGAGAGGTCTGACTAAAATTTGATTTTCCTCTGTAAAAAGGAATCTGCTTTATCAAATAAGCGATTTTTGTTTTATAGGAACTTCATTCCATAACAGGCATCATAGAGATTTTTGTTTATCTACATTTTTTAATGTCTTCGCTAAACTGCATAAGCACGGAGGTGATTCCTATAAGGATGATATATTATGGCAATAAAAGTAACACTTTTGGAATAAGAAATAAAAAAATTCCGAGTTCCTGTTTTCCCAACTGTACTGACATGCAGAAGTTCAAGTATTATGTGAATAGACATCTTGCTGCTTAACTCCCTGCAAGTTATGTCTCTAATAGTAGCCCCCTAAATCAAATTGGCACTGTGCCCTGTCTGGGGTGAAAATTGAATGAAAAATTTTGTTTAAAATTAGGTAATTAGTAGTATCAGGTGTTATATAGAGTTATAATTTGGTTAAGGTACACACGCGTATCAATACACAGGTAATTAGTGCATACTCACTACTAATTCATGGTGGCTCATTAATATCTAAAAAATACAAAGTACTTATGAAGTAAAATTCCATAATATAAACCATTTCCTCATTTCTGAACAAAAGGAAAAATCAAATTTTTGTGAAACCTGTTTGAGCATGATTTCATTACAAAATATCAGTGTAAAAGTTTTTGTTTCTTTTTTATTTGTAAACTGGACTATAATGATAAAATTACATAAATTTATTTCATTAAAAAATATCAATGTAAAAGTTTTTGTTTCTTTTTTATTTTTAAACTGGACTATAATGATAAGATTACATTAATTGATTTCATTAAAAAATATCAGTGTAAAAGTTTTTGTTTCTTTTTTATTTTTAAACTGAACTATAATGATAAAATTACATAAATTTATTTCATTAAAAAATATCAATGTAAAAGTTTTTGTTTCTTTTTTATTTTTAAACTGGATTATAATGATAAAATTACATGAATTGATTTCATTAAAAAATATCAGTGTGAAAGTTTTTGTTTCTTTTTTATTTTTAAACTGAACTATAATGATAAAATTACATGAATTGATTTCATTAAAAAATATCAATGTAAAAGTTTTTGTTTCTTTTTTATTTTTAAACTGGATTATAATGATAAAATTACATAAATTGATTTCATTAAAAAATATCAATGTAAAAGTTTTTGTTTCTTTTTATTTTTAAACTGGACTATAATGATAAAATTACATAAATTGATCAGGTAGTTTAATTTTTCAAGAGATCATCATTTTTCAAGCGATTAATGGAAAATTAAAAATCTAGTAACTATGAATTATTATTGAGTTATTTCCCTTTGTTTTTGACATTTTTTTTCCATAATGACGGGCATGACAGTTATTTCTCAGATACTCATGCGATTTGATTTTCTTAATTAAAAAATAAAAATAAAATAAAACTACTTGATCAGTTTACGTTAACATGAATGGTGGGGGAAAAACATGGAATGGGGCATGGGTGTTTATTCATATGATGGTGTATATTAAGTATGCCAGTTAAAAAATAAAGTAACCCAAAAACATATGGATTTACTAATTTATCAATTAAAAATATTAGTGTACACTAAAAATTAGGGAAAATTATCAATAAAAAATGAAATTAATATTCAGAGATAACAAACTGCGAACAACAAGACCATATGGCACCTTTTTATTAAAAAAAAAGGGAGATAATCTTAATGAATTTGCTTAAAGACATATAATGACATCATTTTAACATCATCAGCAGCAACCCTGCCATTTAACGGCATTCGTGACCATGGTTCTTAAATGCAGGTGGCTATCCATAGCCTGAAACAACTGAATTTTTGACAGTAATCTTGTCCAATCGATCAAGTTGTCCATCAATTGCATCTTGGTCGACCTTGCTTTTTCGATCTTGGCATTCTATTAGTCAGTACTAGATGTTCTATGCCTCTTTGATGATAAATATATCCTATGAAAATAATCTTTGATGATAAATATATCCTGTGAAAATAATCTTTGATGATAAATATATCCTATGAAAATAATCTTTGATGATAAATATATCCTATGAAAATAATCTTTGATGATAAATATATCCTATGAAAATAATCTTTGACGATAAATATATCCTATGAAAATAATCTTTGATGATAAATATATCCTATGAAAATAATCTTTGATGATAAATATATCCTATGAAAATAATCTTTGATGATAAATATATCCTATGAAAATAATCTTTGATGATAAATATATCCTATGAAAATAATCTTTGATGATAAATATATCCTATGAAAATAATCTTTGACGATAAATATATCCTGTGAAAATAATCTTTGATGATAAATATATCCTATGAAAATAATCTTTGACGATAAATATATCCTGTGAACATAATCTTTGATGATAAATATATCCTATGAAAATAATCTTTGATGATAAATATATCCTATGAAAATAATCTTTGACGATAAATATATCCTATGAAAATCATTTCTCTTTTCATGATAGTTTTCATCAGCATTCCTTTAGTGCATCCAGATCTAGTCCATATTTCCTCGTTAGAAATGTGATCTTTTCAAACGACCCCTAACATTTGTCAAACAAACCAAATTTTTCAGCTATCACTACACCTTAAGAATGCGTTGTCTAGTCTTGAGCCTGACAGTATTGGAGTTAAGTTTGATAAATGCTTGTTTACTCTGAGCTAAATGTGATCTTATATCACACCACGATTGTCCTGTAGATGTAATCCATGATCCAAGGTAACTGAATTTATCCGTCTGAGTAACTGATGTAGCTTCAATCATTAAATCATACTTAGGTCTGACTTCTTTGCTATATATAACTATACTAAAAGTCTTCTTTGTATTCAGGTTCAAACCAAGCTTTTCACTCTCATTTATTACTATTTCTAGACGTTTCTAGAAATCTTTGGATATTGCCAGAAGAATGATATCGTATTAACATATACTTGGAAATAACTTAAATTCTACTTGATAATTTTATGTATTTTTTTATGTATGTTAACATGTTTTACTGCATCTGTATAAGTTTTCTTATTATTCTATTTTGATATCTGCCATATTAAAAGAAAGGGAGATAATCCTATACGATGGGTTGGCTCAATTTGATCTACCATATTAAAAAAGGGAGATAATTCATTCTATTTGTTCCCCATGATTCTTGTTAGTCCATGAGGTTTAGGGTGTATAAACCCATTACAGCACGAAAAATGTCATATTCCAAAATTCATATAAATTGATCAAGTAGTTTTATTTAGTTTGGCTCTAAGACGTATAATTTTATTTTGATCTACCATATTATAAGAAGGGAGATAATCCTATATGATACGTTGGCTTAAAGATGCATAATTTTATTTTGATCTGCCATATTTCATACTTAAGTGTCATATGAATGAACATCAGAAATTGTTTAGACAAGGAAGATGAAAACAAGCATAAAACTGTAGACGAACCTCAGCTTGGACAAGGTCAAAGATTATCCGAACAGATGTCTGATCCACCAGAGATTCTCTGTTAGTTATAAACTGCGATGCAATCCCTACATTGAATGAACTGAACAATGGTCGGTGGTCACTGCTCACAATCTCATCTGCACATCCTGAAAAAACAAAAAGAGGTTAATGTTGCTTGTATATATGTAGTAGTAATCCTAATGCACTCACCTCTAAACGGTCGATATACAGGGGCTGGGAGAGGAAGAAAAAGAAGAAGTGGTAGGCGTGGTTGGTTTTATTGGAAAGTAAGCGAGACTAACTGCAAGAATTCCCGAGATTTCAGAGAGATAAAGGAGATAAAAGACCAAACTCGGACGAACAGGCAGCTGTGCTTTTGCTCAAAGCAGAAAAATGGTGACAGGAGAAAAAAAGTAGCTATCTAAAGAAAGTTCCAGGGTGTGAGGCTGAAGGACCCAGCAGTTTTCAGTATACCAGGGCATTCACCCTAGGTGGGTTAAACCAGCTTCTGCCATAGGACAAAGTTTTGTGGGAATATCAAACTTAAAAGCAGCCCCTAGTCTCATGTATATTCCGATTAAAGGTTCTCGCAGTTCTTGTAGACATCCTCTTACATACAGTACCTGGTACTGACCAGGCTTAACGTTGCTTAACTTTGGTAATCCAAAGAGGACTGGGGCGTCAACGTGATTATGCCGTTAGCGCAACATATGTTAGACATCAATAAATATCTCTCAAATTTTGGTTACTTCCAAGTATTTTAAATGATTTATAACATTAGTTCTTTTAGATCTACATTTAAATTTGATCTATAGTCATTAGATGTCATTTTTTTATGGAAATCGCTTCAGACAAGGTATGAAGCCAATTGATGTAAGGAGCTAAAAGATATCCCTTCAATGTAAAAAAAAAAAAAAAAAAGAAAGATAAGTTTGAAATTGATAGATAGGACGAAGTTTCATGGGAATATAAAGTTTACAAGCAGCAGCCAGTCTCATGTACATCCCGATTAAAGAAGATGACGGCATTAGGTTTTTGCAGGGATATATCGACGTTCTCATACATATAGAGCCTGGTATTCTTAAATTTTTGCAAAAAATTGAATGCCCATGCGACAACAAAAATAGCAACCAGTGAAAACAATAGCAAATACATTGGATAATAAAGGCCTTAATATCATAAAAACTACCCGTCTGCAACAATTTGAAGTGTGATATTCATCCAAAATAGATTTGAATACCCTTAAAAATAGATTTGAATACCCTTAAAAATAGATTCGAATACCCTTAAAAATAGATTCGAATACCCTTAAAAATAGATTCGAATACCCTTAAAAATAGATTCGAATACCCTTAAAAATAGATTCGAATACCCTTAAAAATAGATTCGAATACCCTTAAAAATAGATTCGAATACCCTTAAAAATAGATTCGAATACCCTTAAAAATAGATTCGAATACCCTAAAAATAGATTCAAATACCCTTAAAAATAGATTCGAATACCCTTAAAAATAGATTCGAATACCCTTAAAAATCAATTTTTAAAAAGTAAGTCTTTAGTTGGTACTCTATCGCATTTTGACCCAAAACGTTTTTAATAAAACTATTTAAATCAAACTTTTTTTAATAGCTGGCATCTTATTTTTTAATAAATAAGAAAAAACATGCTATTCCAATCCATGGTGTCCCATTTTAATACAAAGAAATCTGTACTTGTACAGTTTAATCAAGACATTCAAAAATGAAAATATATAAAAAAAAATTATATTGTACGCATCCGTTTTGGACTGAAGATATTCAGAAAAAAATTTCATTTAATTTGATCAAGTAGTTTTTATTTTACAGCAGAAAAACACATTTTTATGAGAGCATGTTGAAGTCAACCATTATGAAATTTGTTGAACACGCCAAAGGGAGATAACTCCAGTTAAAGCGCCGACACTCCCTCCCCATCTTTATTACTAGCATTTCTTCCTAAAAATCGAACCTTTTGCTCAGTATCATGACAAATTGTTTTTTCGCTGTAAAATAAAAACTACTTGATGAAATTAAGTGAAATTTTTTTTCAGAAAACTTAGTTCCATGACGAATACGTACAATATACCCTTTTTTTTTCTCCTCGATATTTTCACTTTTTAATGTCTTGATTAAATTGTACAAGTACCAAGAAATCCCCGAATTGAGGCACTCTAATTGATATTTTTATTTGAAAAAAAAAAAAAAAAAAGTATCCATTGATTTAAATATATTTTGTTAAAATAGGTTTTGTACCTTACATTAAAAACTTACTTTGTATTTGGTTTAGTTTTATTAAAAAGTTTTGTAAATATATATATATGGAAAAAAAATGCACTCTATATAAAAAGGTTTTGTAAATATATATATGAAAAAAAATGTACTCTATATAAAAAAAGTTTTGTAAATATATATATGAAAAAAAAAGCACTCTATATAAAAAAGTTTTGTAAATATATATATGAAAAAAAGCACTCTATATAAAAAAGTTTTGTAAATATATATATGAAAAAAAAAGCACTCTATATAGAAAAGTTTTGTAAATATATATATGAAAAAAAAAGCACTCTATATAAAAAAGTTTTGTAAATATGTATATGAAAAAAAAAAGCACTCTATATAGAAAAGTTTTGTAAATATATATATGAAAAAAAAATGCACTCTATATAAAAAAGTTTTGTAAATATGTATATGAAAAAAAAAGCACTCTATATAGAAAAGTTTTGTAAATATATATATGAAAAAAAAATGCACTCTATATAAAAATGTTTTGTAAATATATATATGAAAAAAAAATGCACTCTATATAAAAATGTTTTGTAAATATGTATATGAAAAAAAATGCACTCTATATAAAAATGTTTTGTAAATATATATATAAAAAAAAATGCACTCTATATAAAAATGTTTTGTAAATATGTATATGAAAAAAAAATGCACTCTATATAAAAAAGTTTTGTAAATATGTATATGAAAAAAAAATGCACTCTATATAAAAATGTTTTGTAAATATGTATATGAAAAAAAAATGCACTCTATATAAAAATGTTTTGTAAATATATATATGAAAAAAAATGCACTCTATATAAAAATGTTTTGTAAATATGTATATGAAAAAAAAAATGCACTCTATATAAAAATGTTTTGTAAATATGTATATGAAAAAAAAATGCACTCTATATAAAAATGTTTTGTAAATATGTATATGAAAAAAAAATGCACTCTATATAAAAATGTTTTGTAAATATGTATATGAAAAAAAAAATGCACTCTATATAAAAATGTTTTGTAAATATGTATATGAAAAAAAATGCACTCTATATAAAAATGTTTTGTAAATATGTATATGAAAAAAAATGCACTCTATATAAAAATGTTTTGTAAATATATATATGAAAAAAAATGCACTCTATATAAAAAAGTTTTGTAAATATGTATATGAAAAAAAAAATGCACTCTATATAAAAATGTTTTGTAAATATGTATATGAAAAAAAAATGCACTCTATATAAAAATGTTTTGTAAATATATATATGAAAAAAAAATGCACTCTATATAAAAATGTTTTGTAAATATATATATGAAAAAAAAAATGCACTCTATATAAAAATGTTTTGTAAATATATATATGAAAAAAAATGCACTCTATATAAAAAAGTTTTGTAAATATGTATATGAAAAAAAAAATGCACTCTATATAAAAATGTTTTGTAAATATGTATATGAAAAAAAAATGCACTCTATATAAAAATGTTTTGTAAATATGTATATGAAAAAAAATGCACTCTATATAAAAATGTTTTGTAAATATATATATGAAAAAAAATGCACTCTATATAAAAAAGTTTTGTAAATATGTATATGAAAAAAAAAATGCACTCTATATAAAAATGTTTTGTAAATATGTATATGAAAAAAAAAATGCACTCTATATAAAAATGTTTTGTAAATATGTATATGAAAAAAAATGCACTCTATATAAAAATGTTTTGTAAATATGTATATGAAAAAAAAAATGCACTCTATATAAAAAAGTTTTGTAAATATATACATGAAAAAAAAATGCACTCTATATATCTTGGTTGTGAAAGTCTGAACACGTCTTAATTTATATTTGTTTGCAGAGGTCATATGTGTGAGCAAAGATCAAGGTCAAACAGATTTCAATCGAAATCTGTTCTTTTGTTTTTCTCAATCCAATAATTTAAATATACGTAACATATATAGTTCATAGAATGTAAAAGATATTTTATCAGTTCATTTGAATTAATTTCAGTTCAAACGAAATGCAAATATTTTTACAAAAAAACGTAACATTAAAGAAAGAAAAGTTAACAGCTCAATTTTGACCCACACAATCTGTTTCAGCACCTGCTTGAAAACTTGATAGACATGTAAAAATGCGATTCGCTGCATTTTTTAGTGATGCAGGTAAACAGAAGATGTCGCAAGTAATAGATGTCCAGCCAAAGGAAAAAAGGAAGGGGGCACAGAAAATTGAAAATATCTCTGGTTAGTGTCTGGCTTCCTAAATGTTTTTTTAGTTTGAAATAAATTAAGTGCCTCTTTAAACAGAGGAATCCGTTTTTCTCAATTGATTGACGTCCTTATTCTTCTTGTCTGGATCCAATAATTTAAATATACGTAACATATATTGTTCATAGAATGTAAAAGATATTTATTCAGTTCAAATGAAATGCAAATATTTTTATTACTTTTTTTTCCACACAAAAAAATGTAACATTAAAGAAAGAATTGTTAACAGCTAAGTCTTACCCAACACAATCTCTACATTCAATTTTTTTACCCACCAAAAATCAATAAACATGAAAACATGCACTTTGCTGAATGTTTTAGTGATGCATGTGAATGGAAAACATCGCAAGAAAAAAAGGAAGGGGACACAGAAAATTGAAAATATCTCTGGTTGGTGTCCTAAATGTATTTTTAGTTTGAAATAAATTGTCTCTTTAAATGATGCTACCTGATAGCAACCTATTTGAAAAAAGTCACGATGCTTGATGGATTCCAGGTAATCCTTTTCCTCCTGAGTGTACACTGTCTCGCCGTCATTTGCAGTGGATAGTTCGAGTAGTCAGTTTTTGAGTGATTGGATGATGATCATTGACAAAGGCCAGAATCTAAGACTACTGGTTAGGCGGTGAAAACATTCCAGAAGATGGGAAGAGAAGACAGAGCTGGCTTTCTGAACTGATAGAGGCAGTTGGAGTTGGTTATTCAAGAAAGCAGTTAGTTTTTCTGAGGGATGGTGGTCAGTTGTGTTGGTGTGTCTCTTCAGGCAAGGTAGATTCTTGGAACTCTTAACTAAAGAATTGTGTTGATTGAGTTTATATCTTAGTTTCATTATTATCAGTGTCAGCGACCAGTTTAGTCAGGTAAAAATATCACTTTGCACATCTGCTATTCAACCAAGGAGGGCAGATGCCATTTTGAATTCCAAAAAAAAAAAGATTTTTTTTTTTTAAAACACTGGAGGTGTGGCTTTGGTTTGAAAGGCGAGTTAGTTATTTCCTTTTGAAACAAAAACTAAAAGCCTAATTTTTGATAATCCATGGAATAAAGAAAACTCAAACTTACCATATGCTATATTCTCAATAAAAGTTCCGGGGTAAGATCTATACATAACTCTATCACACCAGGAAGGCACATTGATTCGATCCTAGAATGAAATAGATAATAAAAAAAAAAATGCAATAAAAATTTTTCAGAAATTAAAATAAATAGTACAAAATCACAAATTCTATTTCAAGATATGTTCAGAATTTGGTTCTTGTCCAGAATTCCCCTATATTAAAAACAAAAATTTAAAAGTCTCCATGATGTATGTATACTCATGATAAAACAAATATGTTCCTAAATGCATGTAAATTGATCAAGTAGTTTTATTTTTAAAAATAAAAATTAAATTTTTATGAGTATCCAAGGAGTGGCTGTCTTGACTGTCATTTAGAAAACAATCTTGAGAAACAATAATTCAAACCTTAATGCCGTTTAAAATCATTCTTTTCATCTGGGAATATGAAGCACTACCGATACCATACAAATACAAAGGTTGCAGTGTTCTATGACAAAGTTATACAGGCAAGCAGATACATAATAGACAAGGCCATTAAGCTAGACATTGTAATATTGAACAAGCCTTAAAAAACTGTGCAGTATTGATTTCCTCATTCCAAATGATTACGCCTTTAATAGAGCTGTACGAGAAAAATAGCAACATATTATTCCTGTCCTCTCACTTATTAAATCCTTTCTTTCTGATAGATTTATAAGCGTAGTGATTGATGGGCAGAAATCAGAAGCTCATAGTATCAACATTAGTGTCCGTTAAGGTTCCATCTTAGGCCCAAATCTCTTCCTGATCTTCATCAATGATCTCCGAAATCACATTCTTAAATTATTCATAGACATTTACGTAAACGGCACCACAATCTATGGTAACACTTCAAAGGCTGTAAATGATCAAAATCTTTCTGATTCTCTCTCTTTTCATCTTGAGCACATGGTGCAATCGGGAAAGAGGTGGCTGGTTAATTTTAATGCATCTAAAACCAAGCTTCTCTCTTTTCATCATAATTGCTCTGACACCTATCTGGCCCAAATTGATGGATGGCTCTCGTCTTGGGGAAGCACAATGTCTTGACAAACTTTTGAGACTGACCTTCACTCCTGATCTGAAATGGAAGGTATGCATCAAATCTGTTGCCAAGATTGCTAGAAAAATGGTTGGATCATTCTACCACTCCAGTAGATATCTCACTGCTGATTCAATCCTCTATGTATAAGAACCAAGTATGTCCTAGGATGGAGTACTGTTGTCACATCTGGGCAGGAGCTGCTCGGCAGCCTATCTTACCTTGGATAGAGTACAAAACTGGCTTTGAAACCTAGTAAGTGATGCCCTTTTTTCTTCCCTGCAACTCCTTTCACACAGAAGAGACATAATGAGACTGTCTCTGCTCTATTGTTATTTTCATGGCAAGTGCTCGTCTGAGCTCCAATCTATCGTCTCTCCTTTGCCAAACTTTCACAAAAAACACTTGACTAGCAACAACACTATCAACAATTTCCTCCACTCTCTCTCTCTCTCTTTGTGCTTAAATCTAAATGCAGATTCTATGAACAAAGTTTCTTTCTTAGAAATGCCCGCTTGTGGAACACTGTTCCATTGGCCTGCTTCCTGACCAACTACAATATGGTAGCCTTCAGGTCCAATGTTGAGTAGTCCTCTTAAATAATCCAAATTCTATCCAATCTACACCATTAATTATTACTACACTACCACCATACATTCATTAACCCTTATTCTCAAATGGCTTTCAGGCCTTGATAAGTGGTGACTTCACTGTAAAAAAAAAAAACAACTTTTTTTTAGAATAAATAAATAAAACCACTTGATTAATTTTTGGAATATGCTATTTTTTGTTTTGTCATGGGTACATACATCATACAGATTTTTGTTTATTTTTGTTGTTTTTTTTTAAATATAGTAGGAAATTCTAGACGAGAACCCAGAATTTTCACCCATTCTTTATGTTGAGCTGTGGTGCTCATTCTGTTCAGCTTTAGAATATCCACCTTCCCAGGCCTTACCATCTCACTCATTGGGAAATGTCAACAGGACTGCACTGATTTATTCTCCTCCACCTCCTGGCTTTATACCACATCTGTAAACATCAAAGGACATCCTATGTGTCATTAACCCTAGGCAGGTTGAATCAGCTTTTTTTACCAAAGGGGGAAGACTCAAACGAATATTATATTCACAAGCGGACCCCAGTCACATGTGTATCTCAGGAGAGATGACAGCATTAGGTTTTTGCAGTTCTTGCAGGAAGGTGTCAACGTCCTCCTATTTACAATGTCTGCTATTCCTAAATGATCACCCATCTGGTACTGACCAGACTCAACATTACTTAACTTTAGTGATCTAATGAGAATCTGTGTATCAACATGATTATGCTTTATAGACAAGTCATAGCAAACATGTTGATCTCTTAGAAGTCAGCCCAAAAACGCAGAAAAGAGGAAGTGGAGTTGTGATTCGCACTTTTCTTATCAAAGACTATTTCGTTAAATTAAGCGATGCTTGATCGTCTCGTGATCACATGATCTGTAATTCCATGCACTAATAAAAGAAATGTACTGCATAAATGTTTTAAACTTACTCCAGTGGTCTTTTTTACTTTTCGCCAGTTGTATACCAATTTTCCTTTCGCTCCTCTCTCCATTCTGTAGCTTGGTAGGAATGTAATGGGTTCTTCACCTGTGGAAAAAAAAAGAACAAAAATCAATAAAACAGTTGTACTAAAAGAGTAAATAATAAAGTATTATGTATATCCAGATTTTCGGTCAAAAACCGATTAAAAAGTTTGCCCTATATCTGAATACACTTTATATAAAATTTCAAATGTTCAGATCAAAAATTGGCTGAGAGGTCCAATTTTTTTTTAAACTTTGACCCCAATTTTGACCCCTTAACATTTATTATTTTGGGCTCAAATCAAGCTAAAAAGTTTGATCGATGTTCAAGGAACTTACATCTAACATTTCAAGTGTTTAGACCAAAAATTGGCGGAGGAGTTTGGTAGAATTTTCAAAGGTCAACTCTTTCAACTTTGATCCTTTGACAGCCAAATTTCTGTCCGAAAACCGATTAAAAAGATTTTCTCAAATCTCAATACACCTTATGTCAAATCTCGAGTCTGTAGACTAAAAATTGACAGAGTAGTTTGGTAGGGAAATGTACACACACAGACACGCACACAGACAGGCAATTTCACTTTTATAGATATACTAGCATTTGAGCCCGGTGTTGCCCGGGTGTTTGAATGTGTATGTTGAGCAAAAACAAAAAAAAAAGTGGTAGTAGGAAGGCAGGCTCGAACCCGTACCGCGAATGAGGAAAAGAACGGGGAAAAAAACCTGACATCTATGCTGTTACGACCACCACCAAACCGGAAGTGACATTTTTAAAATTAAGGCTAGACAATCGAAAGGAGAGGATGACTTAGAAAAGTTCCCAGTTGAAGGTGAAGATATTAATGTTTTTAGCCAATTTTTCGATATTTGTCGTCTGAAAGGTCGGCCCTTAAAATGATACTAATCTTGGTAAAATCCGTCGCCTCTGTCAAAAGTTTTAGGCAGATATTTATGCATACATACATTTATATATTGGTAACTAAAAATTTTCGACCTAAACCGATTAAAAAGCTTGCTCTATCTCTGAATACCCTTATGCCAAATTTCAAATGCTTAGACCAGAAAATGTCTGAGTAATTTGGTAGAGACCGCAGAGGTCAATTTTTAAAAAACTTTGACCCCTATTATAACACCTTAACATTTATTGTTTTGGGCTCAAATTATGTTATTAAGTTAGATCCATGTCCAAGGAACCTATATCTAAAATTTCAAGTGTTCAGACCCAAAATTGTCTGAGGAGTTTAGTAGAGTTCTCAAAGGTCAAATTGTTGAACTGAATTTCTGGCCGAAAACCAATCCCAAAGATTTTCCCAAATTTCAGTACCCTGTATATCAAATTTCGAGTCTGTAGACTTAAAATTGACAGAGTTATTGCGTAGGGAAATGTACACGTACACACACACACACACACACACACGTTCACTTTTATAGATATAGATTGTGTATTTTATCCTGATATGCATGTATGTATATAAATATATCTTTTATAATAAAGTGATACTATTTCACAAATAAATTTTCATACTGATTTCCACATATTTATTCAAAAGAAATCTACATTCAATGAGTAACCTCATTTGCATATTATGTTAAGGAATCCTATTTTAATAATTAACTCAATGTTATTGGTTGGCGCAATAGAATCATTTTAGTTTATTTTTAATTTCATTTATTTCAATCGTTAATAACTGACAACAGTTACGTTTAAAACCAGAAGTTTATTTATTTATTTAAGCTATGAGAGTTATTTCCCTTTAAGCTATGAAAGTTACATCATGTTTGATTTCTATAGACCAAAATAGATGAATCCCTCTGCCCAGCAATATGTTTTGATTGGGCAACACCGGGTATATACAGCTTGTGTGTGTATGTGTGTGTGTGTGTGTGTGTGTGTGTGTGTGTGTGTGTGTGTGTGTGTGTGTGTATTTGAGAACTGGCTTTCTTCTTTGGAAGACAAACTTTTTTTTTAAGTTGCCTGACGAGCATTTGTGGATTTAACAAATCATCCGTCCGAACCATTAGCATATCCAGTGTTGCAACCTTGTAAATTTGTCTATATCAATAAAAATATAGCTTGCTCTTCTTTTATTGGGCACTCTTAATAACCTTGTTAAATTCAAGCGTTTTCTCTTGAGTACCTATAACTTGATGTGTGTGTGCATGTGTGTGTGTGTATATATATATGTATATATATTAGTAAAAAGATCAAAGAAAAGTAATTAAAAACTGAATAAAAAAAGAATGAAATGATAATCATCACATACGGAATCCAACAAAGGCATCCTTGCAGTCCTGAGCCATCTTTAACTGATCTAATTCAAGTAAACTATCAATATCTCCATCGCGTAATTTGTTGAGGACACACTGGAATGAAAACACAAACAAAAATCAGATCATCATTTATAATAAAGAACGTACAAAAAATAAATCACTCAAACACAATCACATCATCAGATTTAGTAAACTTGAAATACCCAAGTTTTCAATCTGTGTCGTTAACCACTTAGCTGCTGTCAAAGAGGGTAAAAACGGCATGGAAACCCTTTGTGAAACTTCTGATTTTATGACCTGCAGCCATTAAGGAAGGAAGTAGATTGATTGATTGATTTTATGGCATATCAACGTATGTGGTCATTTAGTGCCAGAGTCTTTTATATCCATTAATAGTTATAGGTTTTATGTATCTGGTGTTCAGTGTCTATGTTTATATAGTTAGATAAGGTATTTTTTTTTTTTTTTTAATTTTGTTGAGTAACCCTGTTATCTTCAGATATTTGAGAAGAGTATTTGGGTCTACATGAGTGAATATGTCTTTTACAGTTTTTTCATTATATAGATTCAGTCGGGTTTGTTTTCAAGTCTTCGCATCTTGTTAATATGTGATTTACTGTGTATGAGGAAGGAAGTAGGAAAACAAATAAATGTATAGAAATTTGTTCTTAACATAGTCAAAAAATGGTAAGGGTAGATTTAAGTTCAGGGTGTGATCAGGTGACCGAATGACTGACCGATAGAGAACAATGGTCTAAGGATCAAATATATATAGATTACTTGTACTTGTACTTGAAACGACATTCACCCTGGAGGAGTTGAGTCGGCTTCATGAAGATGCACATCTCGTACCACTGCGGCCCAAGCCCGGCGATCGGAGGCAAGATCCCGAGTGAGCAACAGCCAGTCACGTCTCCAACGAGACAGGCCATAGATGAGCGGGCCCGAAATAAGCTCAGCGTCGGCTTTGATAGTCCCGAGCCACGTTCTTAGCTGGCCACCGACACGTTTTTTCCAGCCGGGTAGAGGACGTGGGGAGATAGCCTCGTGGATAAAGACCCCTTTAAGAAAGGTGACAAACGGACATGTAGTAACTACAGAGGCATCAGCCTTATAGATGTCGCTGCCAAAGTCTTCACTATCCTCATTCTGAGACAGTTTCAATACGAAAGGGACAGAAGGACTCGTCCTAACCAATGCGGATTCCGACCTGGCCGCGGATGCGTTGCCCAAATATATATAGATATATATATATATATATACATATAGGTATTTTGAAGGGAAGATTACTGTGAGTCAGGTGAACAATAGGAGCGATACTTGATCAGGTGAGAGTGGGAGTCAGTTGGATGCTTCGTTAGTTGAGGCCTGAACTCTGAAATGGGCAGTTGGATTTCGGATACAACTGAGGGGAATTGATCGCTCAGAGGTTCCCAAAGGAGATGAACTGATGGAAAGTAACATGGCCTTGACAGAATGTGCATATGGATGAGTGTGTAGAGTGTTGATGGGGTCACACACACCCATAGTCCAACTGTAAATGTTAAGTATCAGAGTCTGCATTTTCTTTTTTCTTCTTGGATTTTGTTTTATTTATTTATTTTGTTATTATATACTTGTGGATAAAGGCGCTGCCCATCAACAGCTACCAATACGAGCAAAACGACAATGCAGCCAGACTTAGAACGATGAAAGATGGAGAACAAAGCCATGGCACACAATGTTTGGGGTTGTCGGGCAGGGTAGCATGTGGTAGCTCAATTTTAGAAACCATAAAAACTATGCCATCGATGAATAATGAACACACAAATGAACAAAAACCTGCTTTCAAATTGAACTTTATCGCAATAATAGATAAAAAGTACTGTGATTCAGATGTGTATAATGTTTATATACTTATGCATATAGGATTTATTCCTAAACTGATTAACCGATCATTATGCTATGTGCAACCACACCCCATCACTTTGGTTTTACGTTAACTCTCAGAGAAACGTAAGTATACCAGAAAGGAAAATCATGGATGAACACAATCAGCAGCATCATGTGGAAAATGTGGGATATATTTAGTTCCATGCAAGAGCGAGAGGGGTAAAAATGGCATGTGAAACTTCAGATATTTCTGATGTTTTAAAAAATTTTAACAAATATCAATTACTAAATATTCCGCAAATTTTTGTTTTTTTGGATACGAGTGACGTTTCAAAAGTTATGCCTATTTTTTTTTTATTCCATACAAATGAATCAGAAGGGATTGTAAATTGCATTTTTATGATGACTGAACTCATGCATTCATGAACTGAAGTAGATATTGACAGTGTGTAACTCTAGGAAAGCAACTCCTCTCATACGGTCCTGGATATGACCTAAAACTATATCCGATGGTGAGGCCCCACCTTGCAGGCCTTGGGGAGTGTGGAGCCACCCTTTAATTGCCATTGCTCCCAGGTCCACTCTGACCCGGAGTGGTAGTACCTGTTAGGGTCCCAACTATGGGTTAAATAGAATCTGACTTAAAAAAAATATATATACTCAATTAAAAATCGTTCCTCAAAATAACTAGATTCGGCATTAAATAACCTGAAAAAAGTTGATATGCCGTAAAACAAAAACAACCAACCAACTCCTCTCATGGACATTAGAAGCAGAGATTCGTCATTGAATTCCTGATAAAAGTACATTAATAATGGTGGTGACTATTGAATGTTTATGAAGCCAATGCAGTTGATGTCAGCAAATTTAGAAGATGGACTCCTTGATTTAAGAGTGGTGACAGAGGTGTTTTAAAGTGCACTCTGGACTTTTATGACCCAAGCATCAAAAAGTGCTGGCAAAAGTTCATTGAGAATACTGGTAGCTATGTGAGGACATTTTTTTTTTTTTTTTTTTACATGGGGGTCACCACTTATCAAGGCCCAGGAGCTGCTCGGGGATAAGGGTTATTGTGTGTACACTAATCAGTGGGATAGTATCGTAGTAATAGTTAGTATTGGGGATTTGATAGGTGTCATTACTTAAGGGGGCGGTTCATCAGGAATTTGTTTGTGTTGGACTTGAAGACATCCAAGTTGAATTCGGGAGGGGGAAACAGGCAAGCGGCAGAGAGTTCCACAGCCGTGCAGTTCTGTTTATTTATTTTGTTATTATATACTTGTGGATAAAGGCGCTCCCCATCAACAGTTACCAGTATGAACAAAACGACAATGCAGCCAGACTTAGAACGATGAAAGATGGAGAACAAAGCCATGGCACACAATGTTTGGGGTGGTCGGGCAGGGTAGCATGTGGTAGCACAATTTTAGAAACCATAAAAACCATGCCATAAATTCAGAAACACAAAAGGTCCCTCGTTTTAATAGTACCACTCCCGTCTTCAACATTCTAGTTTTTGAGTCAAAAAAATGAAAAAAAAAAGGAGGCCTTACTTTTGGAATGACCCTTGTATTTTCTGGAATCAAAATCATGCAATGCATTTATACAGATAAACATGCAACAAACTGCGATCAGTAAATAATAACGCTTACTTGAATATTTTCTTCTACTCTGTAATTGAGATCTCCAAACCAAAAAACATGGTGGAATTGATTCGTAACATCAAACACGTTGAGATGTTTCTGTCCGAGAAACAATCCTTTGATGATATCACGATAATTCTGATTACGCCTGCAATAAAGAGACACACAATCAAGAACATACTAGAGATGAGACCCACACTGCATTCAAAGATTGTTGCCTTATAATATCCTAACCCTACTATTTGGACCATCACTAGGAGGATGGCAGATATGGGTTCAAATCTTTCCAAAGCAAAATGAAAGCAACTCAATATTATATTTCTAAATTTTTGAGGTGAGAATTAATAATGCGTTATTTGGATAACTGTTCTCATTTTGGATATTATTCTCAAAACGTTTTTTGGCCGTTTTAACCTTTGACCTACTTCGGGTTACAGTTATTTTGTTGAACTTGGAATTACCTTGTTAGAGTGTTTAAAAAGTCGACTTAGCAGTGTTTCTGGTAATTGGCATTGAAGCAATATTATCTGAATCAAATTAGTTATAGTTTTATAACATTTTGGTTCAATTAATAATTTCATGATCAAATCAAATAAGTAGGTTATATTATCACAACATTGTTTGGACTTTTAATTATTGGTATTTATTTGTTTCCCCACAAAAGCAAAATGTGACACAAGGTCGTTTTTAATGTGGGGGGAAAAACCAGCTCCCCAAAAGAAGGGCAAAAAGGGGCACTCTGGCAGTATCCAAAAATAGTAATTGTCTCAGTATAGAGGGTTTCCTCTCCATTGACCAATGACAAATTAACTTAGGTGTGGCATTAGAACAGATGGCATTTATTTGATTTCCCACGAAAGCAAATTGGACACGAGGTCGTTTCTTAATGTGGAGGAAAACCAGCTCCTCCAAAAAAGGGGGAACTCTAGACAAATTAACTTAAGTGTAGCATCAGAATAGATACTACACTTTGATCCCAGCGTGAAGGCCAAAGACCTTTTAATTATTAATTGAACCAAATTGCTATAAAACTATAACTAATTTGGTTTAGATAATATCGTTTCAATGACAGCCATCTTAAATATTATTTTATTATTGGAATCCTTTGAGATGAGTAATTTATTTATTTATTTATTTACTTGCAGACTGTTATCCTTATCTTAATGGTTGTTGTTTCATGACGTTTCGGCCAATTATTTCAGGCCAGAGAAATAGTTTTCCGAAACATCATGAAACAACAACTATGAAGATGAGGATAACAGTTCACAAATAAATGAATAAACAAATAAATAAATAAATAAATAAATAAACAAATAAATAAATAAATAAACAAACAAACAAACAAACAAATAAACAAACAAATAAATATAGCCATCTTAAAGATGAAAATTTAAATACAACCTCAGTTTAAAATAAAACCTGCTAATCTTGAAAGTATATTCAATTAAAAAAAAAAAAAAAAAAATTATTTAACAGAAGAAATGAAATTATTACAAACTGTAGACATAGAATAATCTTTACTTTTGCTTAAAAATAAAATTTATAAAATTATGCTACAAGCAAAAGTGAGCCTTGGCTGATATCAACAGAATCTAACTTAATTTTGAAGTAGAAATAAAAAATGTTAAAAGTAGATTTAACTTTATGGAGTGAAGAGAAGATAAGTGTTTTATACAGGCAATGTAAAAAAAAATTTGCTTGAAGTTGAACTGAAGTGACCAAGTTGAGTGGGTGGTGAAATGTGTGAATATTTTAAATACATTAAGAACCAACGAAGTTAAGAATTGTAACAATATACATATTAAAAAAATATACATATTAAAAATATATATATATGTAGAAAAACATGTTACTCGTTACTCTCACTTCTCCTTATTTGTCCCTCAATCCTCATTTTAAATGAGTGATTTTTCTGACAAAGGGTGAAGAAAAAGCTGCTTTCCAAGACTGTAGTACTTTGTGAACAGTAGCCTGAGATGTCGGGGAATCTTCTGTTTCTATGTCTATTCTTGTAGCCATGTCACTAGTAAGGGTGCTGGAGGTAAACGTTTCATCTGGGCTGACGTTATCCGCCTGATAGTCAGGGACCCGAACCTTGGATTAACCACTAAGGAGGCTGTCCTATCCGCAGGTGCAAAGTACCGGGGATACTTTATTGCCATCTGGTGAATGGATTCTGGACCATGCAGAAGTTTCTGGTGGGGCCTCTCGATGTCAACCTAGTGGGTAATTGTTACGGCTTTACCTTATCATGTGCTACAAAAAAAAAAAATTTCCTGCCTTTTTCTCTCCTGCTTTCCCTCTCTGTCCTGCTATAACCAAGTCTGTTGACCTGTTCCACAAATCCCAAATCCTCAACATGAAATATCTCCAGAAAAAAATCACGAATAAACCTAGAACCCCATCCTCCAACGTAGACCATACTACTATGTCCCCTTCTCCAACATCAGGGGTTTACGTTCCAACCTTCCAGAAGTTGAAACCCAATTACAGGAGACAAAACCAGACATATTCTTCGTAAGTGAAACTGGCATAGGGCTGACCACTTCCCGAGACGAGTTCATAATTGTCAAAAATTTTCCCCACTCTTTATCTGTGCCAAAACCAAAACGTAGATTCCATGAACAAAGCTTCTTTCTTAGAAGTGCACGCCTGTTCCGTTTGCCTGTTTTCCACCTGACTACAACTTGGATGTCTGCAAGTCCAACATAAACAAATTCCTGATGAACCACCCCCTTAAGTAAGACACTTTATCAAATCTCAACACTAACGTACTGTACATGCAATAACCCTTATCCCCGAGTGGCTTCCGGGCCTTGGTAAATGGTGACCACCTTGTAAAAAAAAAAAAAAAAAAAAAGCACATTTGACTAGAAAAGATACGATAGAATCTCAAATTGAATTGCACAGTAAGTCTGATTATTTTCTTTGATGGAATAAAACAAATGTTTCTGTGCAGCTTACTTGCCATAAGTATATATTTATACTACTATAGTACTATATTTCTTAAACATATTGAGTACGCTACCTGAAGAATATTCTTCATCTTGAATGTCTACCCATGCGCATGATGAAGGGCCCTTTCATGCGCACTTATGATGGGTGACTACCCGCAGCTGAACCTGGAAATGGTCGTTGGACCGAGATCCGATTCTAAATGCTACAAATTGCATTCTTTATCCCTAGGTCATATGGAAATGAATACGACTGGAGAGCTAAACATTTTGGCTTTGATTCTAGCTGATGATACCCAAGTCATATTCTTCTTTTTACTTTTGAAATCATTAGTATATATTGGGTACAATATAGTAAGCAATAGAGAATTGGCTCTATAATGATACATATGAAGTCTTCATAAATTAAAATATTGGTCAACACTTATCAAGGCCCGGAAGCCACTCAAGGATCAGGGTTATTGCAAGTACAGTACGTTAGTGTGGAGATTTAATAAAGTGTTTACTTAAGGGGGCAGTTCATTAGGAATTTGTTAACGTTGGACTTTATGGCATCCAGGTTGTAGTCAGGTGGGAAGCAGGCAGACGGAACAGAGTTCCACAGGCGTGCAGTTCTAAGAAAGAAGCTTTGTTCATGGAATCTACGTTTTGATTTAGACACAGATAAAGATATTGTTCGACTTTTGTTGTGAATAAAATTTAATTTGATATAGATTTTCACTCTTTCATTTCAAGTTGTATAATTCTCTCTCTTTTTTTTTTTTTTAAAACTCACGTTCACCCTAAACAAATTATACTACCACTTGGACACAAGAGGCTACTATTTGGGATCATGCTTAGGAAAGATGAGCAAAATGTTGGTTTACGTTACATTTAAACTTCTTCATATCAGTGCAGTCAGGGAAGCAGGCAGTAGGAAGGGAATTCCAAAGTCAAATTGTTCATGGGAAGAAACTATTAGAGTAGAAAACTCTGGCATTTAGGGACCTCAACAGTGAAGGGGTGTGATTTTGTTGATGTGAGTTTGTCGGGGATATGTATGTTGAGGAGACGCAAGTGCAATGAGTTCATCCGAACACATTGCATTTAAACACTTGTAAAGCAAGCACAGAGATGCAACATTGCAGAGATGGGACAGGAGGTGGAGTTTAGTTGACAAAGCGGGACTTATTAGATTGGAGAGTCATTTTTGGACCCTATCCAAGAGGGGGAGACTAACAGTAGATGCACCAGCCCGGATGTGGCAACAATACAGTTGTTGACATAAGACTTATCTTTTTAGTTTGATGCAATTATCAGTCAGTGAAGAGAAGTACAATTCTCAGTTAACCAATAGAGACAGAGGAAGGAAAGAACTTACCTGGCCAGTCTTTCACTCCGAGAGGCAAGATGTGTATTGATGAAGCAAAAGGACGTTCCGTTGAAATACATGGAGATTGCAACAGCTCCCTTATTACCTGGAAAAAAAAAAAGATTTGTATTTTAACATTCCATAAAGACAAGTTGGTTCATCTCCAGAATTCCCCCTTATATTAAAACAAAAAGAAAAAAATCTATATGATATACACACACACATGACGAAATGAAAATATCATACTCCAAAAATCATCTAAATTAATCAAGTACTTGTATTTTTATAAAGAAAATCATTTTTAGGCGATTAACGGAAATTTGTAGGCATTACAACATAAATCTCGCAAGTATTAAATTAATAAGTTATCTCCCTTTATTTTTTAGATTGTTTTCAGAATGGTGAACAAGATGGCTGCTTTTTGGTTACTCATAAAATTTAATTTTCTATTTTGAAAATAAAACTACTTGATCAATTTATGTGATTTTTGAAATATGATATTTTTGCTTCATGATGGGTATGTTTATCATTTAAATTTTTCTTTATTTTTGTTTTTTAGTGCAGACGACATTCTGGACAAGAATCGACTAGTTTCTTTTTTTTTTATTATTAAATCACCAGTTTATCAAGTTTTTAACAGTCATTTGAGGATAAGAGTTATTGAGATGGATAAATTGTTTGTTGAATGATGAAGAATATCCATATTTACATACTATTCACTTTTTTGAAAAGATAATAAAAAAAAATGTGGCACAAGGCCAGCTTAATTGAGCCCCCATCACCCCAAAACTTTGATCCAGCTGAAGGAAGAAAAAGAAACAAAATTGATCACGTGTTGGTTAATCAAGAATTGATTCTCACCTTTCCTCCTGCGTTGTTTCATGCTTTGTTTAAATATTGCCACCTAAACTAAAACATATTTGAGTTTGAAGAGGGTAATTTGTGCTCCATTCTTTTTTTTTTTTCAAAGTTACCACTTATCAAAGCTAAAAGCAACTCGTGGATAAGGGTTAATAAGATGAATGGCTTATCAGTTGAATGATGAAAATTATTATGAGAAGTATTATTTAATTAACTGGAATGTTTATTGAGATGAGTATTATTTATTCATTTATTTATTGAGCACTATTATCTTCATCAACAACTAAAAGATGAGGATAATAGTCCGCAATAAATAAATGAATATTATGAGAAGATTGAAAATGTTGAATGAAACAAACAAAGATGTATTTGTGCACATTGGATTTTTGTAGCCTGAAGGGAGGCGGTACTGTGGTAATATGTTCCTTAAAAACAACAAAAATTGGTAATTTGGTTTGTTAACAAATGTTAAAAAGATGACTTAACTCGATACAACATTCACCCAGAATGGGTTGAGCAAGCTACTACTACAGAATACACAGCATCCACAATGAACACAGATCATACCCAACAATCCATAGTAGCAAAAATAGTTATGGGAGCAGCGGCGAATATTATAGACCTGTGAACCAGAACTAGGTTTAACGTCGGCTTTAATAGTGTATAACCACGTCTTTAGCTGACCTCCTGGATGTCTTCATTAACCTTAAAGTGGTTCTGGAGAAATGGCTTTGTTGACAAAAAAACTTCCTGTGTTGCAGCATGCAGTGTGGCCAAATCAACAAAGTCTCCTCTTTAAAAGAGATTGGTTGAGGAAATGATCCTTTATCGGATCCTTATTTGTGTATTGGAGATGAAATGGTGTCAGTGGATTCGCAGAATTCAGCAGAGGCAGTACAAGTCAAACACTCCCAGCCTTTTGAGATTTGCAGCTCTTATTGACCACGTTTCACATCTGTAGAGAAGACTCGTCCGAACAAGCACCTGATAAATCTAGACTTTTTGTTCCTATTGTAATGTTTGGTTAAGACAACAGACAAAGCTTTAGGCAGTTAATAACATGCTGGGTGTCATTGATTCAGAAACTGATGTCATCATACCCCTGATCTATGGTGACAAACAGGGATGAGGGTTTATGAGATTAATAGAATGATGGAGAATATTATGAGAGGATTGAAAATGTTGAATGGAATAAACAAAATTGGATTACTTATGATGATGGTTTATGGCAAGTATTTATTAGATTTGAAGATAGCCATGTTGTAGCTCACAGGGAAGCAACTCCATGGTAACATGCATTACAGGTGGGTAAGAAACTTTGTTCATGGAAATTCTATTTGATATAAGGCACATGGAGGAAGAAAGGAAAATTCAGATCTGGCAGCATTACTCCATTTGAATAACATATGTTTTAGAGGACAAGTTTCTTGCATAATTCTGAGTGCATTTTTTTATATTCTTACTAGTGATGGGAAGATTTCAATATTTTCCCTGATTCTAACACAATTATTGATTCTGTTCTAAATTCTTGATTTTGATTCTTTTTAAACTTCTAAATATAGAGTTGTTGTTTTTTTTAAAGAAGGGAAGGGTTGGATTACTGCAAAATCTCATGTAATATGTGAATATCATTTCGTGAATAAAAACAAAAATCAGTGGGTGTAATCTATAAATTTTAATTTTACAATCAATAAATATTTATCATTTCATCATTAATATGAGCTACGTAAAATAAAGTTCTAAACAAAAATGAAAAAAAAAAAAAAATTAAAAGAATTGTTTTTTTTCTGATACTGCAAAAAAGTTCTGATTTTTTAAAATTCCGATTCCAATTAATCGTGTCAAGCAGAATTCTTACCTAAAGCATTGGCAATTCCTGTTTTCACACTACTGTGTTCCAGATGACTAATTCTGTGCTGATGTTCAGGTTTTGTCATTATTATAAGACGGATCCCCCACAATGAACAGGCACAAACCTGAAATACACAAAGGCAAAAAGCAACTTTATTATGTACAGCTCACAAAATATACTTATCATATAAACTGGATTGTGTGGTCAACAAATAAATTGTAAACTATTCTGTACTTTCAAAAATAGATTGTTAACTATTCTGTACTTTCAAAAATAGATTGTTAACTATTCTGTACTTTCAAAAATAGATTGTTAACTATTCTGTACTTTCAAAAATAGATTGTTAACTATTCTGTACTTTCAAAAATAGATTGTTAACTATTCTGTACTTTCAAAAATAGATTGTTAACTATTCTGTACTTTCAAAAATAGATTGTTAACTATTCTGTACTTTCAAAAATAGATTGTTAACTATTCTGTACTTTCAAAAATAGATTGTTAACTATTCTGTACTTTCAAAAATAGATTGTTTACTATTCTGTACTTTCAAAAATAGATTGTTAACTATTCTGTACTTTCAAAAATAGATTGTTAACTATTTTGTACTTTCAAAAATAGATTGTTAACTATTCTGTACTTTCAAAAATAGATTGTTAACTATTTTGTACTTTCAAAAATAGATTGTTTACTATTCTGTACTTTCAAAAATAGATTGTTAACTATTCTGCACTTTCAAAAATAGATTGTTTACTATTCTGTACTTTCAAAAATAGATTGTTAACTATTCTGTACTTTCAAAATTATATTGTTAACTATTCTGTACTTTCAAAAATAGATTGTTAACTATTCTGTACTTTCAAAAATAGATTGTTAACTATTCTGCACTTTCAAAAATAGATTGTTAACTATTCTGTACTTTCAAAAATAGATTGTTAACTATTTTGTACTTTCAAAAATAGATTGTTAACTATTCTGTACTTTCAAAATTATATTGTTAACTATTCTGTACTTTCAAAAATAGATTGTTAACTATTCTGTACTTTCAAAAATAGATTGTTAACTATTCTGCACTTTCAAAAATAGATTGTTAACTATTCTGCACTTTCAAAAATAGATTGTTAACTATTCTGTACTTTCAAAAATAGATTGTTAACTATTCTGTACTTTCAAAAATAGATTGTTAACTATTCTGTACTTTCAAAAATAGATTGTTAACTATTTTGTACTTTCAAAAATAGATTGTTAACTATTTTGTACTTTCAAAAATAGATTGTTAACTATTCTGTACTTTCAAAATTATATTGTTAACTCTTCTGTACTTTCAAAAATAGATTGTTAACTATTTTGTACTTTCAAAAATAGATTGTTAACTATTCTGTACTTTCAAAAATAGATTGTTAACTATTTTGTACTTTCAAAAATAGATTGTTAACTATTTTGTACTTTCAAAAATAGATTGTTAACTATTCTGTACTTTCAAAATTATATTGTTAACTATTCTGTACTTTCAAAAATAGATTGTTATCTATTCTGTACTTTCAAAAATAGATTGTTAACTATTCTGCACTTTCAAAAATAGATTGTTAACTATTCTGTACTTTCAAAAATAGATTGTTAACTATTCTGTACTTTCAAAAATAGATTGTTAACTATTCTGTACTTTCAAAAATAGATTGTTAACTATTCTGTACTTTCAAAAATAGATTGTTAACTATTTTGTACTTTCAAAAATAGATTGTTAACTATTCTGTACTTTCAAAATTATATTGTTAACTATTCTGTACTTTCAAAAATAGATTGTTTACTATTCTGTACTTTCAAAAATAGATTGTTAACTATTTTGTACTTTCAAAAATAGATTGTTAACTATTTTGTACTTTCAAAAATGGATTGTTAACTCTTCTGTACTTTCAAAAATAGATTGTTAACTATTCTGTACTTTCAAAATTAGATTGTTAACTATTCTGTACTTTCAAAAATAGATTGTTAACTATTCTGTACTTTCAAAAATAGATTGTTAACTATTTTGTACTTTCAAAAATAGATTGTTAACTATTCTGTACTGTCAAAAATAGATTGTTAACTATTTTGTACTTTCAAAAATAGATTGTTAACTATTTTGTACTTTCAAAAATAGATTGTTAACTATTTTGTACTTTCAAAAATAGATTGTTAACTCTTCTGTACTTTCAAAAATAGATTGTTAACTATTCTGTACTTTCAAAATTAGATTGTTAACTATTCTGTACTTTCAAAAATAGATTGTTAACTATTCTGTACTTTCAAAAATAGATTGTTAACTATTCTGTACTTTCAAAAATAGATTGTTAACTATTTTGTACTTTCAAAAATAGATTGTTAACTCTTCCGTACTTTCAAAATTATATTGTTAACTATTCTGTACTGTACGCGAGTGACAAAAAATAAAATCATTAGGAGCAGAAAAAGAAGAAATGAGAGATAATTAATTACCAGCCTCCTGAGAAGCTTCCTCGGCTGCGTCGAAACCTAACAATATTTTGGGAACAAACCAGACTACAGCTATGAAAAAGACACCTAGAGAATAACCCCCTCCTCCTATTACAAATATGTGATCTGCTGCATGGTTTCTAATTCAATGTGATCTACCAAGTCATTAGGGTTAGGGTTAGTAGTAGTGATGGGACGATTCTAATATTTTTCCCCAATTTCGATACAATTACCGATTCTGTACTAAATTTCCAATTCCAATTCTTTATAAATTTCTAAATATTTAACTATAAGATTGTTTGTTCCCCTCATTTTCGTAAAAACACGCGTTAAATATGCAGATATTTTCCTAAACGTCAAAATACATTTGTGGAGGATGATCTATAGATTTTAATTTTACTGGTGGTTTAAAATCAATAAATATTTATTATTTTAGCATTATTATTAACAACAATGGAACAGTTTGGTTTTAATAAAATAAAATAAAAAAGACAATTAAAAGAATCGTTTTGGCATCGGAAAATAGGCATCAATTTTTCCAATTCCGATACCGATTCCAATACGTTCAAATCTTCTGATTTTTTCGATTCCCGATTCCGATTAATCGTCCCAAGACTTGTTAGTAGGTAGATCACATACTAGATTAGGAACAATTTGGTAGATCAGATATTGAAAGAGCATCAAAAAGTTTCAACCAGCTTCAATAAACCAGGCTATGGGCAGATACTCAGAGAATGACCCTCTTCCTATTATCAATATGTGATCTATCGAATGGTTTCTCATTCAATGTGAGATCTACCAAGTCATTAGTGCTAGTAGGTAGATTACATATTGAATTAGGAACCATTCGGTAGATCACATATAGGAAGAACATCAAAAAGTTTGGCACTTGTGCAGTTTAATCAAGACATTAAAAAAATAAAAATATCGAAAAAAGGTTATATTGTATGTATCTGTTTTGAACTGAAGATCTCTGAAAAAAAATTTCACTTAATTTGATCGAGTAGTTTTTTTTTTTTTTTTTTTTTTTTTTTTTTACAGCGGAAAAACACGTTTTCATGACAGCGCATTGAAGGTAGACATCTTTGAAATTTTTTAACACACCACGGGGAGATAACTCAATTTAAAATGCCGACACTCCCTCCCCATCTTTAATAACTAGCTTTTCTTCCTAAAAATCGAACCTTTTGCTCAGTATCATAAATTGTTTTTCGCTGTAAAAAAAAAAAAAAAAAAAAAAAAACTACTTGATGAAATTAAGTGAAATTTTTTTTCAGAGAACTTCATTCCATAACGGATACATACAATTTAACCATTTTTTTTCTTGATATTTTCATTTTTTAATGTCTTGATTAAACTGTAGAAGTACTAAAAGTTTCAATCAGCCTCAATAACAAAAAAGTAAAACTAAAACAACTTCCTACAGAAGAACAATTAAATTAAAAACTCAAATGGAACAGTCTACTTTGGATTGGGGTAAGGATGGATTACATTTATCAACTTTACATAAATTTAATTCGGATCATCTCGGATGGGGGAAAAAATACTTACAACTTCCGGAACAATTGATAAGGAGATCCGGAGTTGAGCCTTCAAGCAGTTGACCCAATCTTTTTCTGTCAAGGAACTTTCCTGCGTTCCAAAGACATAGAGATCATGTGGAATCACCCCCATCACAAGGGGTTCTCGAGTTTTGCCAGCACCCTGACATCGCACCCAACTACTCAGACTTTCAGTAAATGGGGCATTCCCTAGAAAATAAGAGAGGGGGAGAGATAAATAACATTTCAAAAGAAAAAAAGAACAAAATGTTAAATTCTTTGGTACTTATGCAGTATAATGACTGTGCTATCATCGGAATAATCCAGGTGGTTTATGGAAAACACTAGAAGCTGTGGAAATGCATAATACAAAAAGTCATAAAGAAAACTTTCTCATTCTTACTTTGTCGAAGATATAGTTTGTATTGTCCAGTTCAGTGTTCGAGCACTATCATGTGCACGTGTTTAAATAATTAAAAATCCACTGTTTAGAAGCACAATGAAAATGAAATTTAAAACATGGCAATTAAAAGATCAGACACGTGCATTTTTTAAATATGAGGGGCATGCAATAAGTAATGCGCCTGACCCACTTCCAGTGGTCTGATCTAGCTGAAATTTTACATGTGCAATGATTTATATCTCTACGGGTTATATGGCAAATTACAGCTCTGAACTAATTGTGGTTTCTGTTTTACAGGTGTTTGAACTGAGTCAGGTGTGAAATTAAGCCTGCTGAATGTCGAGCAGTGATCCGATTTTTGTATTTGAAAGGACGCACACCACAGGAAACTTTTGATGAAATGAAAGAAACTTATGGTGATAATGCCCCATCATATGACCTTATAAAACGCTGGCATCGTGAATTCAAACATGGCCGGAAGTCTGTGGAAACAGCTCCCAGACCTACCCCCCCCTCTTCTGCAATTGATGAGGCATCTGTCCGTCAAGTTGAGGCTGCCATTTTGGAAGATTGGCGCATTACTATTTGCCAAATAGCCCAAGATGTCAAGATTAGTACAGGGTCTGTGGAACCTATCATTCATGACCATTTGCATATGCATAAGGTGTCTGCCAGATGGATTCCCAGGTTGCTCACATCATTCCAGAAGCGAGAACGCGTTGAGTGCTCGAGGATGAATTTGGAGATATGCCAAGAAGATGAGTCAAAGTTTTTCAAAAGACTGATTACACAGGATGAAACCTGGGTCCATCACTATGATCCAGAAACCAAAACCCAATCAATGCAGTGGAAGCACTTGGACTCACCACTTCCAAAGAAGGCAAGGGTGCAGCCCTCCGCTGGCAAGGTCATGCTCACAGGACAACGCTCCGGTCCACAACTTGCATGTCGCCAGATCAGAAGCACGGGCGTGTGGTCATGAAATCCTTCCCCATCCTCCCTACTCTCCTGACCTTCCACCCTCTGACTTTCACCTCTTTCCAGCTATGAAGTTGTTTTTGAAAGAAAAGCATTTCCCAGATGATGCAGTCTTGATTTCTGAAGTCACGTCATGGTTGGTGGACCAACCTGGGGTATTCTACAAAAACGGTCTCAAGAGCTGCATCAAATGATGGGAAAAATGCATAACTCTAGATGGTTCCTATGTAGAGAAAGACTAATAACTATGCAAGTTTCGTTTCTCTACTGCTATGGGAATGGGTCAGGGGGATTACTTATTGCACGCTCCTCGTAAGTATTTAAAATTTATAATTTTCGGCTAATACCAAAGCCTTCATCAGGAAGATTTAGGCACTACTTTTTCATTTTTACTTATCATCATGGTATTTGGCGTAGTCTCTAGCTGTCGAAGATAGAGGTTATATTATCTAGTTCAGTATTTACACTTGATCATGTTCTTGTGTGTTAAGATTGATAGAAACTTAATTTTTTTTGGATTTCTATTAATTTTTACACATTTGCGCATGATCGAGTGCAAACACTGATTTGGACAGTGCAACCTCTATCTTCGACAACTCTGCCAAACACCATCATAGCTAGTAAGAAAAAAAAAGTATTGTCTAAACTTTCCTGATGAGGGCCTTGAAGCCGAAAATTAGAAAATTTAAATGAATAAATATTCATTAAAAAATTTTTAAATGAATAAATATTCATTAAAAATTTTTTAAATGAATAAATATTCATGAAAATTTTTTTAAATGAATAAATATTCATATAAAAAAAAAATACATGAGTCTGATCTTTTAACCTCTATATTTTAAATTTCATTTTCACTGTGCTTCTTAATAGTTGATTTCTATTAATTCTAATATAATTTATATATATATATATATATATATATATATTTACAGAAAGTTTAGATGGGATAAGTCATCGGTTTCAAACCTGATAATAGGGGATCGTTTTAGATACCTATATCAAGCTCTCTTCGGTCCCCTATTATCAGGTTTGAAACCGACAGTACCTATGACTTATCTCATCTAAACTTTCTGTAAATAAAAATATAAATAATACGCTCTGATTTTCGGAATTTTTCCGTATAATAGAGCACTATGCTGGAATCCTTTTTCCAAAAAAAAAAAAATATAAGTATATATATATATATATATATATATATATACTTATATTTTTTTTTGAAAAAGGATTCCAGCATACATATATATATATATATATATATATATATATATATATGTATATATACACACTATTGTGTCATGAAAATATGATACAAACAAATGAATCAGTAGTCCCAAGTGGTGAAGACTGAGCAAAATCAAAGAATAAACAGTACGGGAGTCAAGCTTAAGAACATCCGTACGTCTACTTATCTTTTCAAAGCTGAACCTCATACTTTGCTGTGTGGAGTAATATTTATAATGGGTGATAGCGCAATGCTAGGAGTGACAGGTTTTTCCATTAGAACACGCACACACACACACACACCCACACACAAACTTTGATAAAAAAAAATAGGTACTCATGCAGAGAGTGATCCATGCTGAAATAATAACGTTATTATTTAAAAAGCCATTCTTAACATGGGGATGGGAGGGTATTTTGTACCTATTCTGTACTTTAACCTTACAATTGAATAAAAAAACATATAAAACTTTAATTAAACTTGGAAATATGATTAAAAAATAGCGCGGATCACTCTCTGCATTAGCACAAAAAAATAAAGATGAAAATTGTTTGCTTACCCATATTCCACGTTCCAATAAATATTGAAATTTGGTCAATCTCTTCTGCTGTTGAGTGCATGCTCTTCATCTGACATATGTGCTGGCAAAAGTTTTCGCGTGCGTGGACACTTTCAAACTGGTAGGCAAAATTCTTTTTTCCTTCTATCACAATGTCAAGTCGACAGTTGTCCGTCGACTTTTTCACCAATTGCAAAACTGGAAAAAAAAAAAATAAAAAAATAAAGGGTTTTTGTTCAGAATCCCCCCCCCTATTAAAAAATAACAACAATAAATAAATAATTGTATGATGTACATACGTGTAACAAAATGAAAATATCATATTCCAAAAATTACGTAAATTGATCCAGTAGTTTTATTTTTAAGTAAGAAAATAAAATTTTATGAGTAACCAAAGAATGGTTATTTAATCACAATTTTGTAAACAATTTCAAGAAACAAAAGGAAATAACCCAAGAATAATTCAAAATATTAAAATTTATGCTGTAATGCCTACAAATTTTTATTAATCACTTAAAAATGATTTCCTTTATTTCTGGGATCGGTTGTCACTCCATTATAAACATATGACCTTTTCAACTAAATTGGTCATGAAAATGATATTTAGTGATATTTTATGTGCTAACACCTAATTTCTTTTAATTAATTAATCCATGATTAACCCGACTTAATCAAATTTACGCTGTTCATTGTGTTACAAATGAATTCGAAGAAAACTTACTCTTATCATGTGAGAACGTATTGCTAGCGTCCAGAATATCTTTGGAAGGCTTCACAGCAAACAAACGTCCAGTTTGTACGTCCACTTTTAAGGTCACCCGGCCCATGGGTTTGCCATGCTTAACCGCTCGCACCTGAAAATTTAAAGCAAAAATATTTTGTTCTAAATTTGTAGATTTCTGATTATTAAGCAGAAAAAAATAATAATAATAATAATAATAAAGAATGTCCATAAAACATTAAAGACACAATACCACAGAAATGAGTAGGCAACAGAAAAAAAAAAAAAAAGAAAAATCTTCAAGTAACCCGTCCAACTGAGTCTGCTAACAACATGTATCAATAAAAGTGACAAACATTGGTGCTTATTTAGAATCACACTTATTAAAAAAAATAAAAATACAGGAAAATCTTTATGACGTATGTACTTGTCACTGAACGAAGATGTCATATTCCAAAAATCATGTAAATTGATTAGTTCTTTTTTTTTTTTAACTAAGAAAATCAAAATTTACGATTTTTTATATGTACAAAAAGTTTTAATTATTTTGAATACAAAGAAAATCTTGGTAGTCGAATTGAGTTGTTGGTGGCTTCTGGATCCCGTCTTGCTTCATCATAATATTTGATTTTCTCAATAAAAAAACCAAAAAAAAAAACCCTACTTGATCAATTCATGCACTTTTTCGAATATGACATCTTCGTTCCATGATGAGTATGCACATCATAATGATTTTTCTGTATTTTTGTCACTTTTTAATTAAGTCAAATTTGAAATAAGAACTCCCAATTTCTTTGGTCTAGGTTGCCACAAAAAAACAAAAACAAAAAAAAAAAAAAACAAAGAAACAAAAATGACAGAATCTGATTGTATAGGTTTTGTAACGATCTCCTACCATACTCGTCCCACTCGTGTAAAAGTCAGGAAAATTATAGACAGATGCAACCTCCATTCGTAACTCATATATATTATGATTTAGACAGTATATAAGAAGTTTTAAGAATGAGTGAGCACGTCAAGCGCACCCCCCCTCCTCCAAAATCCTTTGGTGGACATACACAAAAAGTGCACACACAAACACACACATTTTCGCTTTTATAATTTTCCAATGAAGTATTAAAAATCAAATTTTTATAAAAATTCTTTTATATAGTTTTCAAGGTTAAAGAACTTCCAAGACTAATATATATATATATATATATATATATATATATATATATATATATATATATATATAAAATAAAATAAAAATTACAATTAAATTTACGAAAATGATCCAAGATGGTAACACTAAAGTATATTATAAATATTAAAGAATTAATATTTATAAAGTAATCTCAACCAGATGTAAAAGCTCGATAAAACCAAATAGGAGATAGAGCTTATAATAAGAGCAAATAGTTAATAAAACATCTTAAAAAACACTTTGAAAAAGAGTTAAAAACATATTTAATCTGAAAACGGAAACACTTAATAAGTGGATAGTCCTTCATCTGCGGAGTTTCGAAGAAATACTTTCCTTCTCATCAGAGGGTAGGAATTAGCAAAATGCAGGATCGGATTTTACATACAAAAGTATTTAATGAAACTACAAGTAAGTCATAGATCTTACTTGATAACAAAAACTGTATGCCCAATATAAATTGAGGTATTCTGACTTGCCTGGTATTATTAATGTTCTGTACACACACACATGTATTATATATAATGTTTATTTTTATGTATAAAATGATTAAAAGCATTTTGTTTAATATATATGCAAGATTAAAAATGTAAAAAAAAAAAAAAAAGATAAACTCACCTCAAATATTGCTTCAGGAATCGGCTGTTGTGGCGCTGATTGCAAGAAAGGTGCCGTTTTCATCATTTCAAAATCAATCTCTGTGTAATCTCCATGTCCTCCTTGGTCCTTAATACCATAGTTCTTAAGGAACTCCTGAGCCTGCATGATGAAGTTAAAATGAAATTAAGCCCATATCTTTAAAATCAATTAGAGTACTAACTAGGTTAAATTCTATAGAATTTATGCCACTAATCGGACTATAAAAAGCAGTTCAAAATATGTAAATATACTGACTCCATATATTTATAAATGGAAAAAATATATAATGTCACAATATTGAAACAGTAAAAATTCACGTCACATGCATCTGATATCAATCATGTTGAAATGTTAGAATGAAAGTTAAATATGAGTCAATGAAAACGCTTGAAATATGTTTCTCAACATAGAAAAATAATTAATTTTATTAAACTTGTTAACTGGATAATAATAAGAGTACATCTAAATTAAGTACTGAATTCATATTGGATGGAGTAACAAGGGGGTTTGAAATTCATACCCAAACCCGCATGTGAGGGAAGTTTTGGCTTTTCAGCTCAGTTATAGCGCCAAACTTTCACTTGTACACTCAGCCCATTTTGCAGAATCAATGTCGCAATGAGAACACATGGGAGGGAGTTTGACTAGCAGAGGTGATCATATTAGGATGATGACTGATCCCACTGGATCAACGTTTGGCCATAAGTTGCACATGCCTATATGGACCATTTTGACGGATAATAGGAGCGCTTCCCTACTGTCCAGCCCAAGTATACCGAGCATGCTGCAAGATACGCTCTCTTCAACAATCCCTCCTTGCCAGACGCCTTCATTGGTTCAATGATGTGCTTCGTTGAAATCTAGGTGACCTCATTCGTGAAGTCATCGACCCAGCACCACCACCAGGCTGGAAGAAGTGATGTAGTGGCCTACTCAAAACCTGGCTCAGGACGATGAAACAGGATGCTGAAATGATCTTCGGCTCCTACCTCTACGAGTTCCTTGTAACAGAAACAGCCTCGAACCATTGCTTCTTGTCAGCCGGTGAACTTATTGGAGGGTGAATGCGACAACAAGTACAAGTAAGTAAATTAAGGAGAACACTCCTCCACTTTATGACTAAGTAAAAGTAATCGGAACTAAATATTAAAATCGATAAACTTAATTTAAAATAAAAATTTCTGTGCTTTAAAACATGCACCAAAAAAGAAAAAAGAAAATGACCATGGGTGACTCAGATGTTTGCTGACGAATATACAAAGTATCTGCTACCGCTAATTGCAATATGCAGAACCTATCCCATGATATAAGTAAAAAAGGTCAACCCTACAAGGCATGGTAACGTTAATAAAGAGGAGTAGTTATTTGCACTGGCCTGCTTACAATATGGCTTTTAAGTTGATTTAAGTAGACCTAAAAAGAATTATGGTTAAAAAAAGCTTGAAAGCAGCCATGATTGAAAGATTGACTTAAAAGCAATCATGATTGAAGAAAGTTGAAGTGTGAAAATCTCTAAACATTTTTGAGCCTAATTTTAATTAATTTTTATCATGGGATAAAACTGGAATGGAAGAACTATGAACTAGTCGTTATTATATTTTATATACATTTTTAAAGTTTCATGTTTTTTTTTGAAAACAAATAGCACAAATTGTATTAATTTTTGAGTAGAACGTTCATAATGTTTGTGGTGTTCAATTTAACTCATTTTAAAGGAATCTACAATAACTTATTTTAAAGGAATCTACAATAACTTATTTTAAAGAAATCTACAATAACTCATTTTAAAGGAATCTACAATAAAAAAAATATATAAGGAAACAGAATTTTTAACTTTTGTTATTAAAGGACTGCTTTTACTTTATATCGAAGATAACCAACAAAAAAGACACAAAAAAGTTGGTTCTTGTCTAGAATTCCCTTTATATTAAAAAACAAAAACAAAAATAAAAATTTGTATGATGTACATACTTGTGACAAAATATCACATTCCAAAAATTACATAACTTTAAGAAAAAACTCAACAATAATTTATACTTGCTAGATTTATGTGGTAATGTTACTGAATTCCATTAATTGCTTAAAAAGATGTTCTTATTTAGAAATAAAACTATGAGATCAATTTACATAATTTTTTGTTTCGTCACAGGTACATATACTATACAGATTTTTCTTTATTTTTTTATTTTTTAGAATAGGGAAAATTCTGGACAAAAATCAAACAGCCTTACCCCTGTGTGAAGATCTTCTAAAGCTGATTTGCATTCATTAAATTTATTGGACATTTCCTCGACACCAAAATTCTGAAAATCAAAAAGAATCAAAAGTTTTAGGTTAATAAAAAAAAAAAGTGTGTACTGAAAAACTGTAACATTTTCAATAACAAAAAATTATTTATACATATGTATGCGGGGGGGGGGGGGAGGTTATACATGGTCTATATTTTTTTCCACTTCTGTTATAATCACTTCTTAGCTTTGCGATTTTGTCTAGCAATCACTATACCATGATCTTCTTGTTATGAAGAAAGATGACACAAGGAGCCGTTTACTGAGAGTTTTCATAAATGGTTTTATTCAGAGAGAATTGATAAGAGAGAGAGAGAGAGAGAGAGAGAGAGAGAGAGAGAGAGAGAGAGACTAATGTTCCCTTAAGTTATTATCTACTTCTTAACTTTCTAACTTACTGAAATGGTTGGTTGGTTGATTGTTTTTGTTTTACGGCATATCAACCCTTTTCAGGTTATTTAATGCCGAATCCAAAGAAAAATTTTCTAATAGAATATATGTTGTTGTTTTCAAGTCGGTTTCTATTTAACCCATAAGGTCATATCCAGGACCGGGAAGTAGGGGAAGGAAAAAAAGGGGGGAGGGAAGGGGGCTGTTGTTTTGGTTTTTGGTTTTGTAGAACATAATCAAGTTTTACAAAAGAGAATAGAAAAACAAAAAAGAACATCAATGTAGGTGCATTTCGTCTCAGGAAACCAATAGACAGTCTGATCTGGTAGCACCAGCTTACTAAAATGAATGACACACACGGACAGGGACTTGAAATAACATTCCGCCTTGCCAGTGTCTAATTCACACAGCTTCCATGGCAAGACTGATTTTTTTTAAACCTTTGTTTCTTTCAGCTCGAAAAGGTTACATAATTTTCTCTCATTCTGTTCTGTCTACTGTGTTCAACTTGCTGCTCCCTACCACAACTTTACGTCACCCGTCTCTGGGAATGATTCTGTTTACAGATTAAGGTTATCATATGCACCAAATATGTCCCTTGTCAAAATTCACACTAGCTAATTTAATTGCAATTGACGTAGGGTCTCTAATAAGTAATCAAAAATAATAAGAATTTGCGCATTGATATTCACTATCATAATTGGTTTAACGTCTGTTTTAGTCGATGGACGATGCAATTTGATTTTGGAACAATTCATTTTGAAGCGAGTCAAGTCAGAATTTTTTACTTTAGAAATATCAGCCTCATCACCAATCATTGGTCAGTTGATTTCCTTTTTGTTTAAATCCTCAAAAAGGAAAAGACTCCAAGACAGCCTTTACACTGATAGATCAAACTTCTTCTGAATAGCCAATTTTCATTTGTTATTGTTATACCATGTTATTTGCAATAACATACTTAACTATAATGTATTTTAAAAATTATTCAGTCCAGTCAAGAGCTTAAAGCGTTTTTTTTTTTTTTGTTTTTTTGTTTTTTTTTACACAGTGATCACCACTTATCAAGGCCCGGAAGCCACTCAGGGATAAGGGTTATTGCAAGTACATTACGTTAGTGAGGAGATTTGCTGATATGTTTACTTAAGGGGGCGGTTCATTAGGAATTTGTTAACATTGGACTTGAAGACAACCAAGTTATAGTCCGGAGGGAAGCAGGCAGACGGAACAGAGTTCCACAGGCGTGCAGTTCTAAGAAAGAAGCTTTGTTCATGGAATCTGCGTTTTGATTTAGGCACAGATATAGAGTGGGGGAAATTTTTCACAGTGGATTCAGCTAGACGGGTGTTTTTCGTGAAAGATTGGCGAGGGGGGACCAGAGATTGGAGTTCAGATGAGCATCTGCCATGGAAATAACGATAAAACAAGGACAGGCTCGCAACGTCTCTTCTGTGGGAGAGAGGTTGCAGGGTAGAAAAAAGGGCATCCCCCACTAAGCCACGAAGTCTATTTTGTACTCTGTCAAAGCAGGATAGGCTGTTTTTAGCAGCCCCTGCCCAGATATGGCAACAGTATTCCATCCTTGGACGTACTTGGCTTTTATATAGATAGAGAATTGCATCCGTAGTGAGATATCTTCTGGAGTGGTAGAAGGATCCCACCATCTTTCCAGCGACCTTGGCAACAGACTTGATGTACGTGTTCCATTTCAGATCAGGAGTAAAGGTCAAACCCAGAAGCTTGTCAAAACACGGGGCCTCACCCAGATGAGAGCCATCCATCACAATTGATGCCAGATGGGGATCAGAGCGTTGATGATGTAAGGATAGGAGTTTGGTTTTGGATGCATTAAAGGTAACCAGCCACATCTTCCCCCACTGAACCACGCGCTCGAGATCAGAGGAGAGAGAATCAGAGAGAACTTTGTCATTTACAGCCTTTGATGTGTTGCCGTAGATGGTAGTGTCATCAGCATAGATGTCAACGAATGATTTAATGTTGACCATTGTAATTTTACCTACTTACTTAACAGCAGCCAAAGTAGCATAATGGTTAGAAGCGCCAACTGTCATCAAGGCAGTTGAGTTTCAATTCTTGCTTGAAGTAGTTGCTAGTCTATCTGCACTGAAGAGCTGCGATACAATGAAAGAGTCTGTCTGTGAATGACTGTGTTTTGTGTGTGTGTGTGTGTGTATTTAGGCAGTACATCGTTATCTAAGCATGTCTGATTAAATAAAACAGAGTTTTCCCCTTTCTAAAATTTTCCAACAATTTTCTTGGCTTGACAAGCAATTCTTTTGGTATCTGCTGGTCAACTATGTATTGTCGAACTGAGTAATCTTGTGTCGGACATTTCTCAAGTGCTTTCAATCACATGATTGTCATCAGGAGTATTATTTTTTGTTACATTATTTCTGTAAGTTGTCTTGTAAAAGAAGAAAGATAAGGAAAAGGTGTGGTTGAGACTGATTTATTTATTGTAATTATATAGTGTTTTTTTTTTAAAATTGTTATGTTCTTTTCAAATTCTTAAATAACTATCTTTTTATATACATATATAAAAACCGTAGAGAGGAAGGCCCCGAAATGGTACATATTCCCTCCTGATGACCCAATATTATCTGTAAGCTGCTATGAAATACACCCCGAAACATGATCATGTGGGTGAATAAATTAAGAAATGCAATAAAATACCTCAGGAAAAAAACGATAAAAACCATTCTATACAAGAAAAAAAAAAAAAAAAAAAAAAAACACAAGATGAGAAAGGCCCTATAAAGGCGCATTTTCTCTCTTGACAACCAACTAACTTTATCTGAAATTGATTACCTCACCAGTGAAAACAGCTGATAAACATCAGTATATACAATTTTATAAAGTAAGTTGTTTCTTTCAAAATACATCTTCTGTTGTTCGCTTGCTTCATGACAAGTTTCTGTTACTGTTCTGATAGTAATTTTTATCCTTTTTATCATATATATATATATATATATATATATATATATATATATATATAATGAGAATGCAAATAGTATTCCGATGAGATAGAGACGAGAATGGAACAAACCAAGTCTATCAACATTTCGTCTTTATTATAAGACTTCTTTTTGATGAATAAATTGAAGAAAATAAAATACCAGTACAATATTTGAAAATATATTTGTTGTAAAAGGTGACTTTGTTCTATTTCCATTTGCTCTGGTAGTAATTTTTATTCCCTGTATTTTGTATTGTTTTATCGCGTGTGAAAACAAACATGGCGACCAGTGAAAACAATGCAGAATGCAAACTAAAAATCAACTTTTTGAAGGTAAGTCTTTAGTGCACATTGACCATTAATTATTGTCGTCAGACCGATAAATGAAAAAGCCTTCACGTAAAAGGAGGTGTGTGAGTTCTCCTCGAGTGGTTCTAATATGGTGGATCAAATTATTGTATTAAAAACTGTGCACACAAGAGATTTCCTGTTAATTTAAAAATTGTAAATGTTGGGTGATGAAATTTGAAGATTGCATATTAAAAAAAAAAAATATACAATTTGAGAAAAAAAAAAAAAAAAGGAAAATAAAGTTTCCGGACAAAACCTTTGTAAATGTTGAGTGACAAAACTTGAAGATAGCCATAAATATGTAAAATCGGAAAAAGACAAATTTCATGCGAAAAAAAAAAAAAAAAAAAAAAGAAAGAAAAAGGACAAATTTGTGAAATTTGACTTAAAAACGTCAAGTGGTTCTAAAATGGGTGATCGATTTACTAGAATATAGCATTAAAAACTGAGCACTCTCTACAAATATTTAAATATTGACTTTTTCTTTTTTTTTCTTTGATAATCTGGTAGTCCCTTTGATAAAAATCAACTGAAAAAATTTTTTAAAAAAGACAAAAAAAATAAATAAAAATAGGGGGGGATACTGCTCATACACGTGAACTAATGTTTTTTTTGTGTTGTTTTTTTACATAAGAATCACCACTTATCAAGGCCTAGAGACTACTCGAGGATAAGGGTTAATGGGTATATATTAGTCAATGAGATTATAGCATAGTAAACATAAGTAGTGGGACGGTTCATCAAGAACTTGTTTATGTTGGACTTGAAGACAATCAAATTGTAGTCAACTGGAAAGCAAGCAAACGGAAGAGAGTTCCACATGTGTACAGTTCCAAGAAAGAAGCTTTGTTTATGGAATCTACATTTAGGTTTAGGCACAGATAAAGAGTGTGGGAAATTATTGATAATGGTTTTGGCTAGACGAGTGTTTTTCGTGAAAGTTTGATGAGGGGGGATTGAAGCTCAGATGAGCACTTACCATGAAAACAACAATAAAGCGGAGACAGGCTCGCAACGTCTCTTCTGTGGGAAAGAGGTTGCAGGGAAGAGAAAAGGACATCCCCCACTAAGCTATAAAGTCTATTTTGAACTATATCAAGGCAGGATAAGCTGCTTCTAGCAGCTCCTGTCCAGATGTAGCAACAGTACTCAACTATTGGCAGTACCTGGCTCTTATATAGGTAGAGAATTGCATCAGGAGTGAGATATCTACTGGAGCGGTAGAAAGATCCTACCATTTTTCCAGCGACCTTGGCAACGGATTTGATATATGTGTTCCATTTCAGATCAAGAGTAAAGGTCAAGCCCAGAAGCTTGTCAAAACATGGAGCTTTACCAAGATGAGAGCCATTTATTTTAATTGATGCCAGATGGGGATCAGAGCGGTGATGATGTAAAGATAGGAATTTGATTTTAGATGCATTAAAAGTAACCAGCCACCGTTTTCCCCATTGTACCACATGCTCAAGATCAGAGGAGAGAGTTTTAGTTGAAATTGACATAATAGAATAGATACCATTGGTTTTTAATGGAAATTTTTTTTTTTGCAACTTTTGATTTTCAGTCTTATTCAAAAGAAACAACTATTTTTTTTTTCTTTGTCCATTGCGGGATTGGAAATTTTCACTAAATTCTGTCGCCTTTTCCAACAGAATATGAAATTATTAAAATTAAAAAAAAGTACACATAATAAAATTGCTGTTCAGGAAAAGTAAAGAAAAATTTTCTGTCCATGCTTACTGACCTCAGCCTCAATCTCTTTCCATTTTTGCTCCTTAGGTGTGTCACTGAACAGATCTCTAACTAAACCCATTTTCAGCAAGAAGTTGTCAAACTCTCTGGAAACAAACAAAAATACGAAATAATTAAATAATAAATAGAGACACAGTCTAATTAGTGATGACTTCCGGTTTTGAAGTCAGAAATTGACAAACTGAGTTTATAAAAAAAACAAAAACAAAAAAAACCCTCATCATTTTCAACTGGGAAAAATGGCAACCTAATTTTTTTTTTTTTTTTTTTTAAATTTATTTTTTTTTACTCATGTTCACCTCTAGCAAAGCATATTGCCACTTGGATGTAGGCGCTTCTATTTCGGACCAAGCCTAGGAAAGATTAACTAGATGTTGGTTTACATTACATTTAAACTTCTGCATGTCAGTACAGTCAAGGAAGTAGGTAGCAGGAAGGGAATTCCAAAGTCTAGATGTTTGAGGGAAGAAACTATTAAAGTAGAAAGCTTTCTAGCATCTAGGGCCTCAACAGTGAAGGGGTTTGGATTTTGGGGAAATATGCATATGCATCACCAAAAGCATTAATTCTAGAATATCTCATTCAAAGTGAAGTATCTGTTCTGATCCTACATTTAATCTTCTCTATCAATGTCGGAGGAACTTTAACAATTTTTTGTCCTTATTCAGAGTGTTTATTTAGGGGAGCTAGATCCCTTTATACATTAAAAACTGACCTTCTAACCTTGCCCTCGTGGGGGAGGAAAATAAATAGCTACATCATCATTATGTAAAGAGCATGATATCGATCCTAATCAATAATTTTGCTGCCATGTTCAAATCCACATAAATTATGACGGCACTCTTCTGACAAAAAATAATTGAACAAAAATCTTAGGAAACGTTTTACTAAAAATTAATAAATTCTTATTAGTTATTTTATTTGGTAAAAGAGAAAATGTCTACTTGTTGATGGCTTCCAATTCAGAAATTGGCAAGCAATGTTTATAACCCCCCCCCCCCAAAAAAAAAACAGTCCCTCATCATTATTGTCTGGTTAGATTTTTGTGTAATCTTTAAATATTCCAATAAAAAAATAAATAACTTAAAAATATTAATATATATATTCTATGTATATTATATATATTCCACTATAAAACAATCTAATTATAAAAGTTTGATTTGATTTGTAAAAAAAAAAATCCAATTATAAAAACAGTTTGATTTTCTCATGTATTAAATAATAAAAAAAATGAAACAACTTATTAATCCCCCTTCAATAATAAATAACAAAAAAGAAAGAAAGAAAAACTAAAATATAGTGAGCAAAAGTTATTTAATAAAACCGCTTGTCTGTTTCCAATTTCAAAACCGGAAGCTATCATCAAGTACAATGTTTCTCTTTTAACAGCTATTTAGTATCCATTAATGTTTCAAGAAAGGGGCAAATGTTAAAAAAAAAAGAAAAAAAAAAGAAAAAAAAAAAGAAAAAAAAAGAAAAAAAAAAAGAAAAAAAAAAAGAAACTTTAGTGATCATTGTAGTTTTAACAAACCAAACACAACGTTGATGATGGGTTTCGGTTTTGAAATTGGAAATTAACAGTGCCTCATCATTTTCATCTGCTTAGATTTTGGCAGAATTTTTAAACATTCAAAAAAAAAAAAAAATAAATAAATAAATAAAAATAAACAACTTAAAAAGTATTTTCAAATAAAATATTTAAAAAAATATATTCAAACAAACAAAAAAAAAACAGCATTCCATTATAAAAAAAAAGTGTGATTCAATTTTTCATAATAAAATAAAACATTACAATCATATAAAAAAAAAGAAAAAGTAATTCACAGTTTGAAACAGTCGATAATAAATTAAGATTTAACGGTTAGAAAGACCAGACGAGTATGAAATTGTTTTTAATAAATATTGCTATTTATAAAATAGAATTTTTATTTATAAAATAGAATTTTTTTTTTTTTTTTTTTCAAATTTTTGAATAATAAAATATTCATCTTCAGGAAATTGAACAGTTGTTCTTTCATTTTTTTCTTCTTTTTTTTTTTTTTTTTTTGACTCCCACATGCAACGGCAGTAGTAATGTTTAGCATGACTTGAAATGTTTGGAGTTAAGTCAAAATGATGTCTATCCGATTGCAGCTTTTATAAATATTGCTATTTATTAAAAAATAAAATTGAAATATTTTCTTTCAAATTTTCGAATAATAAAATGTTCATCTTCAGAAAATTGAGCAGTTTGTTAATTGGGCACATAAACACCACTTTGACTTAACTTCAAACATCTCAAGTCATGCCAGGATTTATCATCACCACGATAGCATATGAGAGGAAGAAAAAGAAAAACAAACAAACAAAAAAAAAACAGAAAAACATGCTGTAATCAGACAAATGAGCATCATTTTGACTTAACTCCAAACATTTCAAGTTATGGTAAACATTACCACTGCCGCTGTATGTGGGAGGAAGAAAAAGAAGGGGAAAGAAAAAAATAAAACAAAAGAACAACTGTCCAATTTCTATTTTACCATTTTCTGTAATTTTTTGATATGTTACTATTTGTGATATGACAATTACATAGGTACCATTTGTTTGACTTGAAATTCAATATTTTGTTTCGTTTGCATAATATAGAAGCACTGAAAGTTTTATTTGATTACTTGTAATAAAATAAAAATTTCCAATTATAAAAAATAGTTTGATTTTAATATTCAATATTAAAACAAAAATGGTAGAAACAAATTATTGATTAACCCTAACCCTAACCCCCATGGATTAAATAAAAACTTCCACTTGAAATTCTGTACAGATTCCAGAGTTCAACAGAAAGATTCCCAAATTCAAGATTCACTTGAAGAAGGTCGAAGGTTACATCAACCAAAACCTTGTGAAAAGAACACTCAAGATGAGAACAGTAGTCCAAACAATCAAAATAATATGAATAATCAATCCTCTTCTAAAAAATTCAGAAGCAACATTTTTTTGCTGAATTAATATGTTTAATAGCGTCCCCAACCGTGGAGAACATGGAAAATACTTTTCCTTAGAAAATATATCTATATATCTATATATTTTTTGATTAACGAACGTATCTCTCTCTCTCTCTCTATATATATATATATATATATATATACTAGCAGTTCAGCCCGAATTTGCTCGGACCCTATGTATTGTTCATAACTTTATGTGCATATATATATATATATATATATATATATATTAAAAAGTTTGACATGTCCAAGTAACCTATACCTAAAATTTCAAGTGTTTAGACCCAAAATTGGCAGAGGAGTTTGGTAGAGTCAGCAACGTTCAACTCTTTCAACTTTGACCTCTTGGTAGACAAATTTTCGCCCCAAAACTGATTAAAAAGCTTGCTGCATGTCTGAATACCCTTTATGTAAAATTTCAAATGTTTAGACCCAAACTTGGCTGAATAGTTTGCTAGAGACTGCAAAGTTCAAATCTTTTGAACTTTGACCCCTTGGCAGCCAAGTTTTCAGCCAAAAATCGATTAAAAAGCTTGCCCTATGTCTGAATACACTTTATGTAAAATTTCAAATGTTTAGACCAAAAATTGGCTGAGTAATTTAGTAGAGACCGCAGAGGTCAAATTTTTAAAAACTTTGACCCCAATTTTGACCCCTTAACATTTATTGTTTTGAGCTCAAATCAAATTAAAAAGTTTGATCCATGTCCAAGTAACCTACATCTAAAATTTCAAGCGTTTAGACCCGAAATTGGCAGAGGAGTTTGGTAGAGTTTTCAATGGTCAAATCGTTAAACTTTAACCACTTGACAGCCAAATTTCTGTCCGAAAACCAATTAAAAAGATTTTCCGAAATCTCGATACCCCTTTATGTCAATTTTGTGGACTGAAAATTGGCAGAGTAGTTTGATAGGGAAATGTACACACACAGACACTTTCACTTTTATATTTATTATATATATATATATATATATATATATATATATATATATATATATATATATATATATATTAGAGAGAAAAACAAGAAAAGAAGTGAGGGGGGGGGCAATAAAAATAATTCTCACTCATGTATATTTCAAAGGTGCAACCTTCCAGCCGATCATCAACAAAATTGTTTTCCTATCATTT
>NC_136503.1:111073294-111088294 GCF_053919585.1 Euprymna scolopes
TGACATGATGATGGTCTCCAACCTAGGGATGGTGCATACTATTTTTCAAGGTCAAGGTGAAACAATAAGGTTAAGGTTGTAACTTTGCTAGTTAAAACAATTTTTCTTTTCAAAGATGACCCAGTCCTTGAACTGAGCAATTTTTTAACATGTATTATGTGTTATTAAAGTATACATAGGAAAAAAAAAAACAAAAACAAAAACTTAGGGAAACAAACGTTGATTAATCCACATTTAGTATAAGGAGATATAAATATCTAACTAGAGTTGTGCATTTTCCGGGATCTATGTTTGTTTCTTGTGACTGATTAAAAAAAAAAAAAAAAAAAAAAAAAGTAAATGTTTTTAACAAAATCAAATGTAAATAATTTTTTTTTTAAACACAGAAAATAAAACTCAACAAAAACCAATAAAAAAATAAAGAAAAACAGAAAATAAAAGAAAGAAAATTCAAAAACGAAAAAAAAAAAAAAAGAAAAAATATAATAAAAGAAGATAGGGAAGTGGTTCAGTAGATAAAAAGTAGAATGTGCATAGAATGAATGAAAGCAAAATAAGAATGGTAAAATCAATTTGTCTTCAAATTCAAGACCTGTTCTTGACAAATTCAAGATTCTAACTTTTTGTGGCTGTCTGTGACAGTTCCTAACTGGGAAAGTTGAGGTATGTGACTCCTTGCCTTCAGGGTCCTAGTTTCAACTGAATTACCATTTGAAAAGCAAAAAACAAAGAGAGAGAGAGAGAGAGAGAGAGAGAGAGAGAGAGAGAGAGAGAGAGAGAGGGTGGGACATTAAAACAAAGAGACTAGGAGAGTTGAGGCATGTGACCTCTTACCTTCAGAGTACCAGTTTCAACTAAATTACCATTTTAAAAGCAAAAAAAAAAAAAAAAGAAAGAAAAGAGAGAGAGAGAGAGAGAGAGAGAGAGAGAGAGAGAGAGAGAGAGAGAGAGAGAGAGAGAGAGAGAGAGAGAGATATATATTAAAACAAAGAAACTGAATTGTTTTGTTTTTCAGATCCTGGTGTCAGTTAACTTTGACCTTTTGCACCTGTGTATCTTTTGCTGAGATTTTATAAACATCTGTCAATCTCCGAGTTGGATGTGCACTAACATTTTGAGATGAAAACAGCACAGACTTGATTTCACGTGTCTCCTCTCCAAGGACAAGAAAATATAAGTAGAAGGCTTTTTACATGTGGGGAGCTCAAGCGCTCTTCATAAAGGGCTTTTTATCCTTGTGCCACACTTTTTACCTATTGTAAATGGCCAATCAACAAGCCAAACACTTTGAACTCAAAAATTGTATAAACCATATCAGCTTGAAATTTGAACAAACATGAAACATGCGAAATAAAGAAAAACCAAAACACTAGTCACGTACTTACCTGACTAGGGGCTTAGCTACAGTCCATAACAGCTTCTGAAGGCCCGGTAATTTAGTATTACCAGCTTTTATAGATATGAGATCCTCATCTTGACCCTCGTCAATGTACTGCTTCAATATACTCATAAATTCGCCTTCAGTTCTGAAAAATAAATAATATAACAGTTTCAGCATCAATCTGTTTTGTTATCAAGTATTTCTTTTAATATACAAAGAAAAGTTAGTTGGATTCCCAATATTAGTCCCAAATAGCATTGTATCTGTCAAACTGATATCTGATTCTGCCTGGCCAGTGATGTACAGAATTTTTCAGTAATGAAAAAAGAATTCCAATGTATTTCATTGATTACATATCATATCCTGTAATAAGAGGAACTTTATGATCAACACTTATTTTTCATTGAATAATCATATTGCTGCATTTGTTACAAATTAACTTCCTACAGAGAGAGAGAGAGAGAGAGAGAGAGAGAGAGAGAGAGAGAGAGAGAGAGAGAGAGCAAAGTAATTGTAAAATTTCAAATTAAAGATTTTCAGAATCATAAAAAAGAATGGATAATATGTTATATTGTTATATATATATATATATATATATTTTTTATAAATATGGAATCCAAAGAAGTCCCGCTTGTTGGATCAAATAAAAAATGGATTTACTATTTTCTTGGCGATCATTGTGTTGTAAAACAATTAAAAAAAAACATGACAAATATCAAATAGATTTATTCTGTTAGGTACAATAATAGAAGTCCATGTCAGGTAGCAACAACTGATAAGTGAGCTGAAAATTAAACTGTTATGTGTTTGCATTCTAACTTGCATCTTCAACTTATTCCAACCAGTTTTACTCTACTTAAATAGATGTGAACCGTAGTTGTGTTATCGATCCTCGTCACAACGCAACACAATACACCTTTGTGTAAAAATAAAGGAAACACGAATAGGGCCATCAACAACTGGTGCCTATAAAAGCGTGCAATATCGTCAAGAGGTTGAAGGTTCAATCCTTACTACAGGTGATTATAACAAACAATAACATAATTAACATCTCCACCCCAGTTATGTCTGACAGAATAAGAACAATCTAACCCATAGATTAAATAAAGGGCTAAGTTGTCATGGTAATGGAACTTTCTGGAAGAAGTTCACCATGACTAAACATGCAACCCGCACCTGATGTAGAAAAGATATGTTAATCTAATATACATCATTTATGTAAGACTAGCAGGGTTACCCAATGTTGTCTGGTGCAAAAGTAATATATTTTGGGCATTTTGCAGTATAACAAAACGAAAGAATGTTAAAAAAAAAAAAATAAAAAAAAAAAAATAAATGTTACCAAAGGCAGGTAAGTTACTTTTCTACATATCTGGATAGCGCATAAACTTATTTTAAAATGCTTATTTCATTTGAAAACCAAGTAGTGCCAAGTCTTAAGTTAGAACCCCCCAAAAAATGTATGACATTAGATGTTTATCTGGGGTGTCTCGATAATAGCTTAAAACCTACAATTACACAAAATACTGATGGAAACACATGAAATAAATGTCACTAATCGTGCAAAAATGTAATGTTCTACCAGTATTTTAGTTAATTTTCGATTTTTGAGAGATTATCGAAATTCTTCAGATGACTGTCTAATGTCAACCATTTTTTTCTTGTTCTAACCGAAGATTTGGCACTACTTGTGTTTCAAATCAAGTAAACGCTTTAAAATAAGTTAAAACACACAAAAAACAACTTATTCACGTAGGTAGAAAAGTAACCTATCTTGCCTTTTAGTAACATTTATTTGTTATATGTTTCATTTTGTTGTCTATACTAAAATATTTCCCATATTTCTATTAAAACTTCTTTCTTTTTTACTTCCCCTTTTTCGCTTCTCCTCCAGACATACACACCGACAACTTCTCTTTATAAATAAATTTTTATAGATTCCATGAGGAATGAGTCGGCATGAGGAAGTAATTCATTGATAAAAATGACACATACATTAAATTAGCTGAGCAAGAATTTAGCAACTTTGTGGGTGTCTGTTTTGTAGTTTTTTTTTTACTCCTAACTGGAGATACAAGCACACATACACCCAGACCTTTTAAAAACAGATTAGCAGAAGTATAACCCATTTTCTATTAAAATTTCTAACTACCTCTCTCTTCCTTTCTCTTTTTTCCTCCTCCCATTTTCCCTTCCTTCTCCCCAAACCTGTTTCTCCTTTACTCAGCCCATTCCTCTCTAGTTGGACACACACACACACACCTCCTTTATATAATAAATTCTTTGTGGAATTCGTTTGCATTTTATTTCCAAATTAATACATAACACTGACAAAACTGCTCCTCTGATGAAACCTGATCCAGTTGACCCTCAAATAATGAATAATTTTTTCTAAATTTTAGATGTTATACATCCAGGGCAATGCTGAGTAAAAATAAAACTTTACAGATGTCTGTTTTATATTTTTTTCTTTTAGTTGGACATACAAACGAACATTCACACAGACAAATGCCCTTTATATTATAGACCGTGAAAGTGAGCCATTGTTCAGCATAGGTAAAAACAATACTATGTTAATTGCGTCGTCCAAATATGACTTATATAAATAAATGTTATTTGTTGCAGAGAAAATACTAACACCTCTTTTTTATACAATGCATTATTTAAACTAGCTTATAAATGATGATGATGCTAGCCTCGATCAGTACAACTAAGTACAAGTGCAGATGGAATGTTTCCCGTATACATTACAAGCCAGTTTTCTTATAGTAATTAAACCTTTCATATTTGTATGTTATTCGTTCAAGTTATTAAATATATTTGGGTAATATTACAAAATTATTAAACTGGGCTTGTCTTCAGGAGAGATGGAGGAAAATTATGAAGTTTCTTGTATATTTTGAGGAACTGTTAATTTTGGAGATTTATTTTTTTAATTAACAAACGCATGCACATTAGTAAGAGTGAACTGCACATCGTAAAGATGGAGAAAACAGCATCCAACATATGGAAATATGATTATCAATTGCTGATAAATAAAATAAATTCAAGTTTATATAATAGAGGTTTATCCCTTCAATCCCTTTAATCGCCGAGAAAGTTGTCTTCCTTTAATAGGTAAAATTTAAGCTCTAACCATTTTAATAAGATCGCAGAAAATAAATTTTAAAAAAACATAAAAACAATGAGGATTAATTATAAATACAAAAAAATAATAATAATAAACAAGATTAAATATTAAAAATAAAATAAATAATATTGCATGTCAACACACATCCTATATTGCTAAGTTTAAATAATTTATACATTTAAAACAAATTATTTTCCAATTTCCTGCTTGTCTGAAAATCGAACACGTCTGACAGAGGAATATTTCCAGAAATATAACATGGATACTCCACCTGACACGAGTAAGAACACAAAACATGTAAAATCCGCATTTAACGGTGGCCGAATGGATTAAGTCCTTGCTAATGGAGTAAGAGATAACTTCTGTTGCCAGGTTCAAACCTATCGATCAGTGTTAATCGTGACACCTTGCACTGATGATTCCCGAACGGATGAAACACTAGTGTCTGTAGGTATTTAATAATTATTATTGTAAATAATTATGTCGGCTCCTTTACGAAACACGTTGAGCACCTTTCAGTTGAAATAAAAAGTTGGTCAATTTAGCTCTTATGCGCAGATCATCATATAATGATTAGATCACTCTGATAGACGTTAAAAACATTTAAAAATAAATGTTTAAATTCCAACAGTATTTCTCAAGGTTAACGGTGGCCGAATGGATTAGGTCTTTGCTAATGAAGTCAGAGATGGCTTCTGTTGCCGGGTTCGAATCTATTGACTGGTGTTAATTGTGTCACTCTGCACTGATGTTTCCCGAAAGGATGAAACACTAGTGTCTGTAGGTATTTAATAATTATCATAATTTTAATAATTATTATAGTAAATGATTAGATGTATATAAGTTTTGAGTAACTTAGTTGTTGTTGTGGAACTCATACGTTGAAATCAACGAGAGGGTCCATAATCTTGGAATTGTTTCCAGTCGTCCTAAACATTTATTTGCTATTGGTATTTAACAATGTCAACACAGGAGAGGTATGGTTGGATATTGCGCAAATCTTGCCACAAAAATTCCATATGCAGGCACCTTTACAGTGGGTATCCATAGTCTGTCAAGACTAAAGGAACCCACCATATATATATATATATATATATATATATATATATATATATATATATATATATATATATATATATACACTGTGTAAGCAAAAACAAGACTTCAAAACAAGGTGTTGGTGACAAAGTGTATTTCAATTTACGTTACAATTGTTTCCATGTCCAGTTCGACAATTTCAAGCATTATGTCGTTTGAAAATTTTCAAAACCAGCATTTCTTCAGACTTTATGAATAAGCACACTTTTGGCAATGGAGCATTTTTTGAAGAGAAGGAAGGAAGGGGAAATCCCTAGCTAGAAAGGCATGCGAGAAACATCTACCTTTGTTCTGGTTACGGAAAATCCCATTTTATATATATATATATATATATATATATATATATATATATATATATATATATATATAGAGAGAGAGAGAGAGAGAGAGAGAGAGAGAGAGAGAGAGAGAGACTTATATGTAATATACTGAGTTCGTGTAACTCAGTAAATTTTCATATACCAATAGGTTTTAAGCCAAAAAAGGTTGACTTAAGGATTAAGCTACAAAATTATCACATTTCATAATTGAGCATTAATATACTGTGTGTGCAAAATCAAGACTTCAAGACAAGATGTTGATGGCAACAAAAAGTGTATCTCATTTTACGTTACAATTGTTTCAATGTCCAGTTCGACAATTTGAAGCATTATATCGTTTGTAAATTTTCAAAAACCAGCATTTCTTCAGACTTTATGAATAAGCTCACTTTTGGCAATGTAGCATTTTTTGAATAGAAAGAAAAAAAGGGGGGGTATCCCTAACGGGAAAAACATGCGAGAACATTTTCAAATGATATAGTGCTTGAAATTGTCGAACTGGACATTGAAACAATTGTAACATAAAATGAAATACACTTTTCGTTGCCATCAACACCTTGTCTTGAAGTCTTGATTTTGCACACACAGTATATATATATATATATATATATATATATATATATATACAGTTTTTATATTTAAATTTAATTCAGATGTGATGAATAGCAAAATTATATCAAACCAAATTTAATATTTTTCTAATGACTTTCCTCTGAGGAGATGAGCCTACATCGAAAATCCATGGAGTAAGGAAATTACTTTGAATATTGTATTCTTTGTTCAAATAATACATATTTGTTTCGAAAAATATTTTTCTGAATGAAATTTAAATATAAAAAACTACAAATTTTATTTTGCTCTATCTTGTATATTGAGCAATTCTTATTTGGCTGCGATTGTCTTATATAAAAAAATATTACCTCCCACAAATATTTTGTAAGATTCATTAATCTGTGATCCAATTCATCTCATTATTCTGATTTTAATTTTATCCTAAGTTTTTTTTCTCCAAATTTTCTATCTTCATCATCAACATAAAATTTACAACTTCTTTCTTATGCTTTAAATATTTTCAGGACCATCCACCAAACTTACAACAAAATGCTAGTTTTATTTTGGTGTTTTAACCCCCCCCCCCTCTTTTGTGGTGATGAGGAGATGAATATTCAAATACAATTATTCTTAATAATTATTGTCAATTGTAAATGAAATGAATATCGTTTCCGAAACGATCGTACACTTAAGTGACTTTGTTTCTTGTTCCTGCTTAAACTGATTCATAATTTATAATTATTAATCTTTATAATCAATATCAATATAGCTCTAGGAGAAATATACCTATTGAGCTTATTATATATCCACAGTATTATGAGCAAGATTATTTCAAAGTATTGACACATTTAAATAAACTTTACTCTTTAGACTCCAGGTCAAATTCCCTCTATAAAATTATAAAATATATATAGTAACCCTCTAGAATATCAGAGGGAGGCTAACAGATGCTACACCTTGCCCAAGGACGACCTGAAACTATGATAGGCAGGAGCATTCATTTCCCTGAAGTATTTGTAGTAAGTTAGGTGGATAGTCCTGAAGAGGAGATGAATATTCGAATATTTTGTTTGTTTTTTCTGTTGAAACTGATTCATAATTTATAATTATTAATCTTTATAATCAATATTAATATAGCTCTAGGAGAAGTATACCTATTGAGCTTATTATATATCCACAGTATTATGAGCAAGATTATTTTAAAGTATTGACACATTAAAATAAACTTTCCTCTTTAGATTCCAGATCTAATTTCTTTTAGAAAATTAAATATATATATATATATATATATATATATGAACAAATGATTAATAAAACATGTTAAAAGACATCTTGAAAAAGAGTTAAAAACATATTTAATTTTAAAAAAGGAAACACAAGATAAGTGGATAGTCCTTAATCCGCGGAGTTTTGAAGAAATACTCTCCTTCTCATCAGAGGGCAGGAATTAGCAAAATGCAGGATCGGATTTTGCATATAAAAGTATTTAATGAAACTACAAGCAAGTCACAGATCTTACTTGGTTAAAAAAAGGGTGAGGTAAGGGGAACAGGAGGCAAAAGAAAGATGATAAAAAGATTTCACATGAATGGATAGTCCGGTGAAGGGTAATCCAAAAATGGTAAAATCCAAAAAGGTCGAATTTAAAATTTCAATCCAATGGGTAAATTCCAAATGGTCCAAAATGATCCAAAATGCAGAGTTCCTTGGAAAAAAGCGCAAATGGAATGAATTCCAAATCATTATATATATATATACATATATATATATATATATATATATATTTGTGTGCATATATGCGCGCACACACACACACACACACACACACACACACACACACACACACACACACACACAGAGTTATAAATAAAGGTGAAATCTGAAAGCTTATTCCCCATCATATCTTAATTTGCTCAGTTTGTGTCTCTTTGTTATACTTCTGCATTGTATTGCCTTCTATAAACTTAAATTTTCTTTTATATACACATTAAACAATGTTTATAGTTTATACATTTTATAAGTAATGACTGGAAAATGTTTTTTCAAACGAAATCTAAAAAACTACATTAACAGAATAAAAGGTGGAAAAATTGAAAAGTTCATATCTCCTTAACACAAATCATAAATCAGGTGAAAGAAACAAGCATTTGAAAAAATATTCTGCAAGCAAAGAAGAGAGAGAGAGAGAGAGAGAGAGAGAGAGAGAGAGAGAGAGAGAGAGAGATGCATGCATTGTCAGTAATAAAATGACTTGAGTCAAACTCCAAGATAATCCACAGTTATTCTGGCATTTAAAAAAAACAGCAAGTATCAATTTAGAGATTGAATTATTAAAGAAAATTAAGCTTAACAGCATATTTTTACACTGAATTGCAATTTAAATCTTTTAGCGTTATATATTGTTACGTCTGTGAAAAAAATGTTTTATGAGAAATTTTGTTGCTCAATTTTTTAGTTTAATCCTTCGACAGACTGAAAACCTGGGTGTGCCAAGTTCAAATCCAGTTCGTTCCACAGAAACACTTGACCTTGTCTCTGATCTAAAGAGGAGGTAAATAAAATAACATATATATTTTACAAACTTGTAAAACCAATAATGATATCATATTAAGTTTGAAGAAACATTTTCCAGTCATTATTTATAAAGAACATTGTTGGATAATTTCTACAATTTTTCTGTAGAAGTATATATTATCATTTTCTTTGATGAAAAAAAAAAACAAAAAAAAAGACGTGGAAAAACCCAAATGTGTACTTATGCAGAATAAGGATCGTACTATCGTTGGAATTTTCTTGGCAGTTTATGTAAATTGCGGAAAGGTGTCGAATGAAGGTTTTGTGATATTTTTTTTCATGCAAACGCTGGGTGATGATTTAAAAAAATTTTTTTTTTTTTATTTAGCATTAGGCAAATATTTGCTTCACCTTTCTGGCAAAAATCTATATTTGCTTCCGGAGAATGCAGCATCTGTGCTAACCCTACTAAATTTCTGTTGACTTTAACCAGTTGTCCCAAATTTATTGAATTTAATTTTGATTGAATTTTCAGCAAAATTTTATCGCTTTCGCCAATTGTTGCCTGATCCAATTTTTAATGGCTCAGCATACAACACCTGTCAGCATTTTACGCAAACTGCCCAGAAAATTCTGACGATAGCATGGTCCATTTTCTATATAAGTACAAAAAAAAAAAAAAAAAAAAAAAAAAAAAAAATCAATGTTTAAAAAGAAAAAAAAGCATGTAGATTTATTTGTATCTTAAAAATATTTTCCTTGGAAAATTTACTTATTTTTATTGTTGATTCTGTTTTAGTTTGAGTTATTTAATAACTTTTTCCCATATCTCAGAATAATCTGACACACAATAACTTGCTTAATTGCCTGGCATGCTATTAATGGCCAAGAGTCTAGTATCCCATACATGGTCAATTGCCATATTCACCATACATGTCTAACAGTCTGGCGTGTCATACATAATCAACAGACTAGTATGCCAGTTGTCTAAAATCCAAGAATTTTTTAGTTGTCAAAAAAAAAAAAAAAAAAAAAACAACCAAAAGAACTAAGAGTTAAATAAAAAAAGCTAAGAGTTAAATAAAACAAAGTTAAGCGGTAAATAAAACAAAGTTAAGCGGTAAATAAAAAAAACTAAGAAATAAATTAAAAAAAAAGCTAAGAGGTCAATAAAAAAAGCTAAGAGGTCAATAAAAAAAAGCTAAGAGTTAAATAAAAAAAACTAAGAGTTAAATAAAAAACTAAGAGATAAAAAAGCTAAGAGTTAAAAATAAAAAAAACAATAAAATAAAGTCAGATGGTTCACAACTGAAACTTTTTTTTTACATTTATAAAAAATATTTTTTTTTACAAAAAAATAAAAAGAATATAGACCAAAATATTAAAACAGGAAAAAACAAAATTATTTCTTTAAAATCTTGTTTCACAAAAAAACAAACCACAAACAGGCGTGTTCATCCCCACAACGCCAACAAGACGAATGCTGATACAATGCACACATGCATAAAATGCAGTAAACTCATCGTTATTTAAAGATGAAAGAAATGAATAGGAAAAACAAAAATGTCGAAAAAGGCAGGAAGAAATTAGATGGTCAACAGTATTAGTTTGGCAAAAGAGGTGGACAAGTGAATGAGTTAAGATGGACAGCAGTTCCAAGGAGATTCTGTTTTAGGAGGAGGAAAAAATTAAAGATAAAGCAACAATTTAAACGTAGAATAATCAAAAAAGTTGTTAAACACACATATTAACCTACTTAAGAGTGGCCTACATAAATAGAAGGCCGTTCCATTGAAGTCATGCAACCTGGCTAAGGTTAGGCGATAGACAACTATTATGAGGATTATTTTAAAGTGGGTGCATTTTAAGATTAACTACTTCCTCTACAATTTCTTTGAGAATTTAAACAGAAAATAACTAACCGTGAACACTGTAGCAACATCAACAGGTTACGCAACTTTAGTGGATTGGCCTTCTATTTATGTAGGTCATGCTTGAATAGGTTAATATGCGTGTTTGTCAAAGTATTTTACTGGTACAAAATTTGAAATTGTTTTTTTATAAAAGTTTGCACAATTCAAACTCTTATTCACATTTTGTATTATATTATACCAAACCTGAGCTACTGAACCTAATTTGCCCCTGTGCCTAACCTCCTGGGTAAACTTGTTAAAAAAATTAAAATTCATTAGTAATTTTTTGCTTTTCATTTACCGCTAGTATTCAGCCTTCATGTGCCAGTCTGCCTAACAGGGAGCCCTCCTTGATGCACTTGCATCATCAGAATCATCATCACTTTCTCCTTCATCGATATACTCATCATCACTAGCGTTACTTGATTCAGAAACAAACTCCTGATCAAATTCGCCTTCGTCTGAATCAGAATTTGCCACTTTATCCAACACTTATTGCACCGTGAAACTTCATTACATTCTTTTACCTGTCGAAGTGCTTGGTTCGTCACTAGCTCGTTTCATGGCTACTTTAGTCCACAAAACAACTCACAATTCCACCAAAACAATGGAAGCCATTTGCAGAACGTTAGGCTTGCGCTAAATCGAGGCTAAGCAGCGATTGGGTAGCTATTTTTAGTCCCTAACAACACAAAAACACGTGGTGGGAAAAATGCTGGTTTAGTGGTAACTCGGTATGTAGCATTTTCGGAAATTACCGGTATATCAGAAACTCAATCTGGTAGGGTTAACAACACACGCATATAAAGGAGAAGTTGGGGAAAGTTTTAATTATCTTTATAATTATCTTATTATAGCCACTATTCCTGGGTGTCTTCGGTCTCTCAATACAAAAGTATGTCAAAACAACCTGGCATGATGATAATTCACCTAATAAGTAAACCATGACCAAATACTCAAAATAACATTGTTTTTAAAGCCCAAAACAGATTCCCTAAATACAGCTATACACAGTTCATACAAGGAATGGTGCCCCTTTCTCCTACTAATGTTACCTAAAGAAACAGAACTTAGATGGGTACTCCACCAGAGAAGATGAATTCTGGTCATGGAATCCGGTAAGACCAAGATAAAAAATAAAGTTAATTGGTCAATTTGTGAGGGAAATTTTAATGTTATTCACTTGATCTATTCCTAGTAAGGGATCCTTTGATTTCCAAGAACTTATTTACGCAAAGTAAAATGAAATGTATATATTCCATTTTTTAAAAAAGATACATTTGTCTCTGAGGAGTTGTTTAGTGGGTTTCTGCTATTCAATGAGACATGTGTGAGACAAACTTCATAAAAAAATTAATAAAAAATTATGAGCGCGACTTAAATACATCTGGTTTGGAAATGATAGCATCTATATATGTGGGTGTGTGTGTGTGTGCGCGTGTGTGCGTTTATGGGAAATATATGCTTATTCAACTATATTTTATCTTTTATTTATATCATTTGTTTAATTTATGAAGCTCAATATAACTACAGACCATAAATACAAATAAATGACAAAAAGCCTACATTCCAAATTTCAAGATGTTTATTTCTTTCAGCATGTTAAAATGTTCAATTCTTGACAGTACTTATTTCATAGTGCAGAATCTTTGGCCTAACTAAAACAAAACACAATTGCAACTTCTCTTCCGATTTTTCGGATTTTGTAATCATGCCTACATTCCTTTTATTTTCTTTTAAAATTGATGAGTTCCTATTCTTCTTATGAGTAAGGGCAGAATAGATTAAAAAATTGAAATAATAATTACATAAATGATTCTGTGCTATGAAACAGGTGCTGCCAAGAATTGAAAATTTTAACATGCTAAGAGGAATAAACGGTAAAATGAACAACATGTTGGAATTGGGAATATAGACCTTTTTGTCATATATATATATATATATATATATATATATATATATATATATATATATATATATATATATATATAGGATTGTTGATTTATTTATTCTTTTATTAGTGATTCTGTAATATTTTTTCATTTTGCTCCCTGAGGGATTTTTAAGAGAGAAGTTATCTGCCCTTTGTTTACATTCTAGTTGCCCCCCCCCTCATTTGGAAGGTATTATTTGTAATTATTAATATATTATTTTTAAATATTTAAAAATATTTTTATGTGCATAAAAGTTATCCATAGACACACATCTTTCTAAGTATCACTTGTAATCAGTATGGCTAAACAAGTGATACTTAGAAACATGCATGTCTATGGATAACTTACTTTTATGCACATAAAATTATTTAAATAAATATTTTTAAAATATTTAAAATAATAATTATATATATATATATATATATATATATATATGGTTAATGATAGCTGAATGGATTAGGTCCTTGTTAATGAAGCCAGAGATGGCTTCTGTCGCCAGGTTCGACGAATCTATTGACGGGTGTTAATCGTGACACCCTACGCTGATGATTCCCGAAAGGATGAAACACTAGTGTGTGTAGGTATTTAATAATTATTATAGTAAATAATTATGTCAGCTCCTTTAAGAAACTCGTTTCTTATTGTTGCACACTTTACAGTTGAAATAAAGTTGGTCAATTTAGCTCATATGTGCATATCATCATATAATGATTAGATCGCTCTGGCAGATGTAAAAAAGCATTGAAAAAATAACTGTTTAAATTCAACAGAATTTCCCACGGTTAACGGTAGCTGACTGGATTAGGTCCTTGTTAATGAAGCCAGAGATGGCTTCTGTTGCTGGGTTCAAATCTATCGACTGGTGTTAATCGTGACACTGTGCACTGATGATTCCCGAAAGGATGAAACACTAGTGTCTGTAGGTATTTAATAATTATTATAGTAAATAATTATATATATATATTAGTGTTGGGACGATTTCAATATTATTACCTATTCTGTACGAAATTCCCGATTCTGATACAATTACCAGTTCTGATTCTTTATAAATCTCTAAATATTTTACTATAAAAATTATTATTTTGTTCCGATACTGTAGAAACACATCTTAAATGTGTATGTATTTTCTCAAACATAACACACTTGTGAGGGGGTGATCTAGAGATTTTAGTCTTACTGGAATTTTAAATCAATAAATATTTATTATTACTATAAGCAGTGGAAGACGTTTTATAAAAACAAAAGCAAATAAAAAAGATAATTTGAGGAATTGGTTCTGGTATCGGAAAATAGGCTCAAATTTTTTTGATTCCGATATCGATTCCGATACTCCAAAACCTCCGTTTTTTCCGATTCCCGATTCCAATTAATCGTCCCAGCACTAATATGGCCAGGCTTAACGTTGCTTAACTTTGGTGATCTGGCAAAAACTGGTGTGTTAACGTGATTGTGCTGTATTAAACATCATTAGTAAGAGTCATGAAAAATTAAGTTTTAAAAAAAATCCTTCTCAAATAGTCTTTGATAAGTAGTGCCTCCCAAGTAAAAATAAATAAAAAAAATAAAAATAGCCGCTTTTGCATCAGAAAATAGGTACAATTTTTTTTTATTGTGATAACCCCCAAAAGGTCTGATTTTTTCAGTTTCCTGATTGCAATTAATCGCTCCAACACTATTTTTCACCAAAAAATGAATATGCCCCCAAATGAATAAAAAAAAATAATATCCACAAAAAAAAAAAATCAAAGAAACAATTTTAAAGAAATTTTCAAGAGTTTCATGATGAAAGAACTATTTTGCATTATCTGTTCATGCGACCATGTGCAAAGTAACGAGTTGTGATTTGGTCAGTGAAAACAGGCACCTCGAGGCTAGCGCATTAATGCACAGGTGTTTAGTGCATTACTGCACATGCACAATACTCATTTCCACCAAAAGCTGGATGTGCGCCAAATGCAAAAGTTTCAATCGAGATGCGAATCTTACAGAACGTGATATTGCCTATCTCGTCTTTTACCAGGATTTGCGTGTTTTTTTTTTGGGGGGGGGGGGGAGACAAGATACACGTTCATACTTAAAACCAACTGGGACTATATAACATTTTTATGATGAAGCCTGCCAACCTAGCAACTCAACTTACTTGTTTAGATTCCTGTAT
>NC_136503.1:111095794-111123294 GCF_053919585.1 Euprymna scolopes
TATCATAGATTTGAACTACAAATAATTTATTACATTTTGATTATTACTATCTTAAGACTTAAAGCTTATATTTATTTCATTTTTCTATTTATATATTGAATTAGTTATTTCCAGTCTTATTTAAACTTAGTGCTTTCTTTAAACCGGATGAACCTTTTATAAAAATATGAGTTTAACGTAAAGAACACGAACAAGGTTTTATTCAACTGAATTTCTTCCAGTTTACTAACAAAATATATAAATTTAAAAGAGATATAAATAATAAAATAAAAAGGTTATGTAATTTAAAAGAAATACACGTACTCACAAAAGCAGAACTTTTTTTTACACATTTTTTTCTTTAAACCCATAACAATGAGACTAACAATTACCTAGATCTTAGTAATTATTTGTTTTAATAGAACTGTTTTAATTGTACTGTTTACTTAGTTAACCTAAGTTGGTATTACATTTATTTTACAGTTACTTTTTTTTTTAATTATTACTTTTAGACTGTGACGTTTACACCCGGAAGTAATGAGTCACACGTAGGTCGCTTTTATTCATTCCTTTTGGTCAAGATCAAAGTGTAGTATCTGTTCTTCAGATGCTGCACTTCATTTTCTTGTTCTCTTTCGGTGGAGGAGAAATCCTTCACGACTGAGACAATTTTTATTTTTGTACCTTTTCTCCACGTTAAAAAACGACCCTGGTGTCTAACTCTGTCCCGTGGGGAGGCATAGTAAATAGGTACAATATAATTGTTTATAATTGTACTATTCAGAAATATTATTTATAGTTCGTCCATTTCAGTTAGTATACATTTCCTTTACGCTTAATTAATTTACAATCATTAATATCGTTAAACAATTCCGTTTAAAACCGAAATTATGCCACCCAAACGAAGTAGAAACGAAAGTGAGGAAGAAAGAATGGAAAGATTGGAAGCTAATAGACTAAGAGTTGCTGCAATTCGCTCCAATGAAAACAATTCAGATAGAGAAAGACGTCTAGAACTTAACAGGATACGTCAAAGAGAAAGGAGAGCAAGACTGTCAGATTTGGAAAGAGAAACCCAACGTGAAGCTGACAGAACTAGACATGCTGTAAGGCGGTTAAATTCATCACAAGATGAAATTCAAGAAAGGCAAAGATATGCACTGGAAAGAGAAGCAATATTACGATCGAATGAATTATATGAGGTAAGTAGACGTACACAAGGTCAGTTGAGAGTGGCTCAACGACATCAGAATGAATCGGAAACCCAACGAAGCTTTCGCCTATACCAAGGGCAACAACGAGAGGCTGCATGGAGAGAGAGTATGACTTTGCCCCAGCAATTGACAGAAAACGAGGCAGCTAGACAACGAATGACTGCTTTGAGACACCATGAAATAGAACACTGCAATAGAAAAGGATTGCTCTACAACAAAAATGACTCTCTCACTACAGCTGATATAGGAAAAATGGACAAAGTATGTCAACATTGCTCAGCTGTAAAATTTAAAGGAGAAACCCCTGGTTGTTGTTGTTCTTCTGGCAAAGTTGTGCTTGATAGCTTTCCACCACTGCCTCAGTTGCTTCAAGATTTGCTCTCCGGCAATGGTCCCATCTCTAAAGATTTTCTGCAAAATCTACGCAGTTATAACAATTGTTTTGCAATGACATCATTTGGTCACAAAATTGCGGCAGTACATGGGTGGAATCCTTCTTTTAGAATTCGAGGCCAGGTTTGCCACCAGATTGGGAGTCTTTTACCACCTGAAGATGAAACAGCAAAGTTTATTCAAGTCTACTTCTTGGATAGTCTGGAAGAGGAACTACATAATCGGGGACGTGACAGTAGACTCAATAGAGACATTCTCCAAAGTCTGACTGAATTTTTACATGAGAACAACAGCTTTATTTGTCAGCTGAAAACAACAAAGGAGAGGATTGAAGAAGAACACTTGGTAGAACATAAAGTTGTCATAAGGGAAGACCGAAGGCCGCAAGAAGAGCATCCACGGCGATTCAATGCTCCAACAACAACAACGTATGAGATTGGAATATTAATGGAGAATGAACCAACAGCTAACCGGGATATTGTCTTGCGTTTTAGAAATGATACATTAAAATGGATCTCCGAACTACATCCCCTCTACGATACTTTAATGTACCCGTTAATGTACCCCTATGGTTCTCCATCTTACAACATCTACATGAAGGCATCCAATGGGCGAAAAGTTACCCAACAGCAATTTTATTCGTACCATTTAATGACTCGGCCTGGAAACTATTTTCTCTGGTACCGAAGGCTATTTCAACAATGGCTGGTGGATGTGTACTGCAAGATTGAAACAGAACGTTTACAGTTCCTGAGGCGTGAGCAACAGACCCTGAGAGCTGACAATTATAGCAACTTGAGAGATTCAATTCTTAGGGAGGATGGGAATCCAGAACAGTTTGGTCAACGAGTTGTACTTCCGGCAACTTATACAGGAGGCCCTCGATACATGTTTGAGCGTCAAAGTGATGCCATGGCATATGTTCGGCGAATGGGCCGAGCCGACCTCTTCATCACGTTCACAACAAATCCAAAGTGGACAGAAATTACAGAAAATTGTCTTCAAGGGCAAGACCCTCAGGATCGTCCAAATATTGTTGCCAGGGTTTTCAGGCAGAAGCTAAAAAAGTTACTTGAATTTATTAAAAAGGGAGGATTTGGCAGGTTGAGGGCTTTCCTGTACAGTATTGAATATCAAAAAAGAGGACTGCCGCATGCACACATCCTCACCTGGCAGGCCCCAGAGGACAAACTTCTACCAGAAAAAATGGATCTCTGCATATCTGCATATCTGCAGAGATCCCTGACAAAGAGGAAGATCCTGATCTTCATGCTAAAGTGATGGCACATATGGTGCATGGACCTTGTGGACCATTTAATCCAAATTGTCCATGTATGATTGACAACAAATGTTCCAAAAAATACCCAAAAGAATTTCTTCAGTGTACCAAGCAAGGCCAAGACTCTTACCCCAAGTACAGGCGAAGAAAACCAGAAGATGGAGGCCAGACTGGTACAATAAGGATGAAGAGAAATGGTCGGTATGTTAATCAAGAAATAACAAACCAGTGGATTGTTCCGTACAACAAGGTCCTCCTTCAGCAATTCAACGCTCACATTAACGTAGAAATTTGCAGCTCGATCCAAAACATCAAATATGTCCTCAAATACGTGAATAAAGGATGTGATCAAGCAGTGTTTGAACTACAAAGAACTGATGGAGCAGCTAACCAACAAGGCCAAGTACAAAGTCACATTGTGGATGAGATCCAGCAGTTCCAGAATGCAAGGTATGTCGGCAGTTCAGAGGCAGCCTGGAGGATATTGGAACATCCCATCTATGAACATTTCCCCCCAATTGTACAACTTTCTGTTCATCTTGAAAATGGGCAGCGTGTCATGTTCTCAGCTGATACTGCTCTGGAACGAGCCCAAGGTCCACCGCCTGCCACAACTTTGACAGCATTTTTTCAACTCTGCCATGAGGATGACTTTGCAAGGGGTCTCAAATACGTAGAAGTCCCTGAGTTTTACACTTGGAACAAATCGACAAAGAAATGGATGAGAAGAATGCGTGGGGTACAAGTTGAAGGTACTGAAAATGATGATGTATGGAAGGCACCATGCATTGGGAGAATCTACACGATTAGTCCAAAAGCAGGGGAGTGTTATTTCTTACGCCTGTTGCTCAATGAGGTTGCTGGTCCAACTTCATTTCAAAATTTGCGAGCATACAATGGTCAGGTGTTTGAAACATACAGAGCAGCGTGCCTTGCTCGAGGCCTTCTAGAAAATGACCATCACTTGCATCAAGCAGTAGGAGAGGCAAGTGCCACTCAATCACCTTCAAATTTGCGAAGCCTATTTGTGATAATTTTAACAGCCTGTGAGCCAAGAAATCCTCTTGAGATCTGGATGGCTTTTCGTGATGTAATATCTGAAGACATTCTTCACAGATACAGGCAAGAAGTTAACAATCCAGAAGCAGATTTTAATGAGGACATCTACAATAAAACTCTTTGTCTAATTGAAGAAAAAGTTCTCCTTATGTGCGGTCAACCATTGGCAAGCTATGGATTACCTGCACCAATGCAAGGGAGAGATGAAAGACTCGCGAGAGAGTATCAACGTGAAGTTACTTATAATCTTGAAGAACTTCCCTACAAGCAGAAAATATGCAAGAAAAACTGACCGATTCTCAAAGAGAAGTTTACAATTCATTCATGGCAATGTTGGAAGCACAAGGTGAAATGAACAAAAACATGATGTTTCTTGATGCTCCAGGTGGTACGGGCAAGACTTTTGTAATCAATTTGATCCTTGCAAAGATTAGATCCATGAGAAAGATTGTGCTTGCAACAGCATTCAGTGGCATTGCTGCTACTCTACTACAAGGTGGCCGCACTCTTCACAGCACTTTTAAAGTACCCTTGGATACTCATCGAATGGATCAGCCAGTTTGCAAAATTACTGGTAACTCAGCCTTGGCAAATGTAATTAGAGACACCTCTGCAATCATTGTAGACGAAGCCCCAATGACGCACAAGAGTGCTTATGAAGCAATTGACCGAACACTGCAAGACATCACAGGAAACAAGAATCCCATGGGTGGCATTCCAACCTTATTTTGCGGTGATTTCCGTCAAATCCTCCCAGTGGTTAAAAATGGCACAAGGGCTAACATTGTCAATGCAAGTTTGAAACAATCCTATCTCTGGAGGCACGTTATAGTGAAGAGACTGACTACTAATATGAGAGCCTATATCTCTGATAACACAGCTGCAGCAGACTTCTCAAAATTGCTTCTCCAAATCGGTAATGGTCAGTTTCCTATCACTTCTTCACCTGACACAATTAAGATTCCAACTGCGCTTGGTAAATGTGTCGGTAATCAGAAGCAACTGAAAGACAAAGTGTACCCAGACCTGCAAAACAATGGAAAATCACCGGATTGGCTTGCTGAGAGGGCTATTATTTCGCCATTAAACAGCAATGTGAATCATTTGAACAATTCAATAATGGATGAATTTCCAGGAGACACAAAGCAATACAAGTCAGTTGATTCAGCTACTAATGAATATGAAGCTGTTCACTACCCTGTGGAGTTTTTAAACTCTTTGGAGATATCTGGAGTGCCTCCACACATTTTAAATCTTAAAATTGGATCGCCAATCATGATTCTTTGATCCTTGGAACCGCCAAAAACAACAAACGGAACCAGATGTGTTATCACCAGATTGCACACCAATGTACTTGAGGCCACCATTTCCTGTGGTCCCTACAAAGGCGAAACCGTTCTACTGCCAAGGATCCCCTTAGTTCCATCGGACTCAGTACTTCCATTTAAATTCCGGAGACTCCAATTTCCTGTGAAGGTGTGTTTTGCAATGAGCATAAACAAAAGTCAAGGTCAGACATTTAACACCATTGGCGTAGACTTGACATCAGACTGCTTCAGTCACGGTATGTTCTACGTCTCCATCAGCCGGACAGGAAGTTCAGAAAAACTCTACATTCTGGCTCCAAATCAAAGCAGCAGAAATGTAGTTTACCCTGAGGCTCTTTAGTGAAAAGTTCGAGAAATGGATATGAGGAAAAACTGACATGATCTGATTGTGGTAAGTTTTTAGTATTGAATGTGCAAGATAAAATTTAAGCAAGAGTTGAAAATGACTTCAATGAAAAATTTACTATGTAACATCAAGTAACCTTCCTTTTTGATGAAAATGTTTTGTGAAGTTCCTGATTGAATTTCAGTCACTACAAGAGGTAGTTAAAATGTTAATCACCTTATGCAATCGTTGCTCTTACAACATCAACTTACTGGAAAGGTGCCCACAGATTTTGGTACCCGAGTGCGCAACAAAGCTCCGTGCGAAGCACGGGTATCTTTGCTAGTATACATATATATATATATATACATATATATATATATATACATATATATATATATACATATATATATATATATACATATATATATATATATACATATATATATATATATATATACATACATATATATATATATACATATATATATATATATATATACATACATATATATATATATACATATATATATATATATATACATATATATATATATATACATATATATATATATATACATATATATATATACATATATATATACATATATATATATATATATACATACATATATATATATATACATATATATATATATATATACATATATATATATATATACATATATATATATATATACATATATATATATATATATATACATATATATATATATATACATATATATATATATATACATATATATATATATATACATATATATATATATATATACATATATATATATATATATATATACATATATATATATATATATATATATACATATATATATATATATATATATATATATATATATACATATATATATATATATATATATATACATATATATATATATATATATACATATATATATATATATATATATATATATATATATATATATATATATACAGAGAATTTGAACATAACCGCCTTCATCATAGGGACGCCTTTCATGTAAATATGAAGGCAAAACACCAGAAACATCCACCAAAAAATGAATATGTATGCAGCTGTGGTTTCAAAGCACACAGCAAAGCTGCTCACTTGAAAAGGCATCTTTGACCAACGGGCATATGCAAGTTCACTATTTGCAGAGAAGTGTGCCAGACGTCTATAGGATTGCAATTATACATGTAGTGTCACAGAGCTTAGGAGCTGCTGAAGATTGCATATTGAACCCTCATTCATCGTTTTGATGAGAGAATTCACCACATATATATATATATATATATATATATATATATATATATATATATATATATATATATATATATATATATTTATATATTTATATATATATATTCTAGTTTATATGTTTAAATTTCATTTAATGGGATTAATTTTCAAATAAAATTCGAAATTTATTGCTTGAATCAAAGAATACAAAGTTGAAATTAATGTCCTTAACCCATGGGTGTTCAATATAAGCAGATCTCCATGGGTTAAGGGTTAGGTTTAGGGCATGGGTTAAGGACATTAATTTAAACTTTGTATTCTTTGATTCAAGCAATAAATTTTGAATTTTATTTGAAAATTAATCCTTTTAAATGAAATTTAAACATATAAACTAGAATCTTTATTTGCTCTATCTAATATATTGAGCAATTTTTTTTGGCTGGGATTGTCTTACATGAATATTTCCTTCTAGTATTCTATAAGACTAGGAACTATTAGATTCACGAACCTGTAATTTAAATCATTTCAATACTTCAAACTTTATATATATATATATATATATATATATATATATATATATATATATATATATATATTATTTAGAGAAGACGTTTCATATAAATTCGATAACTCAGCAATCTTGCACTTGTATAGGAGTCAGGTACATCGTCACATATGGAGGTGGAGGTGCTGCTCAGAACAGCTTTTCTGTCTTAAAAAAGTAGAAAACTGATTCAAAATCAAGTGGGCGCTGATCATTTCTTCACCCTACAGCCTCTTTCTCACAGAAGAGACATTGCTAGTGTTTCCCTAATCTATTGTTATTTTTAAGGACGGTATATATAACTGAGATCCAATTTATGGTCGCAACAAAAAACTCGTCCTCCTACAACCACTGTCAATAAATTCTTTCTCCCTCTGTTTACCTAGAACTAAGCTGAACTTCCATTAGCATAATTTCTTTTCTAGAATTACCTGCCAGTACCAAGGGGTCGCATTTCAGATGATTATAATAGTTTTCAAGACTTAACTTCTTTTCTTTAACAACTAAAAAAAGTCTTAATCACTAATTGTCATGAGAAAAAACACCCGACCTGAGTACTCACCGTTTAAACTTCTCAGTTTAACATTCACAGGTAACATGAACTGGCACAAATATCTTGAGGACATTGCCAAGGCTGCTGCAAAGAAGGTGTGTTCCCTCTACCGTGCTAGAAAATTATTCATACCAGAGAGTATCCTATATCTTGGCAAAATCACAATTCACTCATACGTTGACTATTGTTGCCATATCTACAACTAGTCTCTCCCTCTTAGACAGAGTTCAAAAAAGAGTCTCAAATCTAATAGGTCCCGCACTGTCAACCAAGCAGCAACCTTTGTCCCATCACCACAATTTTACATCCCTATGCCTGTTTTACAAGCACTCTAATGGAATATGCTCTGATGAACTCCGAACACTTGTGCTCCCTCGACATATGTACTCTCGACAAGTAGCAAAATATCACCCCTTCATTACCGAGGTTCCTAGATACTGGTAAGTCTTCTATTCTAATAATTTCTTCCCTTTGACTGCTAAATATTGAAATTCTCTCCGTTTCTTACTTCCCTGGTTGTACTAACTTGCAAAAGTTTAAATGTAATATGAACAGACATCTTGCTGCTCAACTTTCCACAGTTACTTCTTAAACACAATCGCAAATAGTAGACCCTTTATGTCCAAGTGGCAATATATGCCTTGTTTAACATGAAAAAGAGTAACATATATATATATATATATATATATATATATATGATGAGAATAATGGAAATAGTATTCCAACAAAATAGAGAAATAAAAAGGAACAAACCGAGTTATGTGTTCATCAATATTTCGTTTTTATTTCGAGCATTCACCCAGAAGTCTAAAAATAAAGAGGAAACGTTGATGAACACATAACTCGGTTTGTTCCTTTTTATTTCTCTGTCTGTCTGTCTCTCTCTCTCTCTATATATATATATATATATAGATATTTGTTACTCTTTTTCATATATATAATTCCAGGATGTGGTAGCCCTAGGATACGTTTTTTTCAGGTTACAATGTAGAATACAATCTTTTTCTGGCCCCTGATTACGGTATTTTCCCCACCTTACGGTTTTATTTATAATGTTATTTGGTTATATACATGTATATCATACACTGTACAGTATTAGCTCGTTACTAATTTTTGATGCCGTATCCTGGGGTTATACTGTATCAATATGCATGCTCGTTCATACAAGTAAATGCAACGATAAAATATTTCAGGTTGTCAACGTTATTAAAAACTGCCAATCAAAAAAAAAAAAAAAAAAAAAAGACCATTTGAAGCATGCACAAATTAAATGCAGATTTTCTTCTAAAGGTGTGAAAATTGGAAGGAATGTTTTTATAGTTTTTTTTTTCCTTGTATGCTTTAGTAGATTAAAAGGGACAAGATGAACAAAAAAAAAAAAAACCTGTTAACAAATTAAAATTAGTCATGAATGCAGAGAAAAGGTGATAGTTAGAAGTTTTATTTCTGGTAAAAAAATTCACTCCACCATAAAAAAAAGACATATATATATATATATATATATATATATATATATATATATATATATATTTTAAATAGTTAAGTTTTTGCTATGGTACACCAATTGATAACAAAAGAAAATGATGATCAAGTTATCTGGTTAGATTTGTCATGTTAGACCTAAATAGCAGTTAAGAGATAGGTTCGTCGATTTCAGAGTGCGGGCAGTTATGTGAATGACAAAGCACCCTATCGACTTTTACGATCGAGGTATCAAAAAAGACTGGCAAAAGTTCATTGAGAATGGTGGTGAGTACAAAATAAATTCTGGAGCAAAAATGGTTGCTTGTTTTAATGGTTTCAGTCCTGTTTTCATGGCTTTTTAACTTGTAGAAACGGCATGCTCTCAGTTCCTGTAGCTTTACTACGGATTCAAGTTACCGGAATTGATTTTTTCAATAAAAGTTTTAAAATAAAGCTGTAGACTTGTTTTCTGTAGGGCAACACTTTTATCGTCCCACCCTGTACATTACATTTTTAAATTTAAAAAAATAAACAAAAATGATATTAATGATTACTGATTGGCATTGGATAGATACAATTAGTAAGTACATTTTAAGAAAAAAAAAAAAAAATGGTCACTATTGAAATGCACCAACATTCTAAGAATGTATGTTTATCAGAGTACGCATGCTAAAAATCAACCTATTTAAAAATTTTTGTTTTTTTTTCATGGTGGAGTAATTCTCAAGAAGCACCAAAATGTCTGCAACCCTGGAATTGTCATTCGTGTAACTTACGTCCCTTTACCGCAAATTTCTTGAAACTCTTTTGGTATTGAATTCCTGTGCCAGGAGTAAAAACAAATAACACATAAAGCAAGACGACAAAGTATAAAGTCATCACGGATTACTCGTATGGAAATATAGTGTTAATAATGGTAATCCTCTCTCAAGGATTGAACTCACCAGAGGTGAATAACAAATAATGTTGTTTCAGAACTTTTGAGATGAGGACTGCTAATTTGGACTACTGTTCTCTTTTTTTTCGATCCTTTGAGATGAGCCTTCATAATTTGTGCATTCAATTTAAAAAAAATTTTTTTGCGGACTGTTATCCTCAATTTATAGGATATTAGAATATGACATCTTCATTCCATAACAAGTACATACACCATAAAGATTCTGTATTGTCATTTTTTTTTTTTAATTAAGTGTAATTCTAAATAAGTACTGATAAAATATATTTGTATTAAAATTCTAGTCGCTTATTTTCCATAATTTTTTTATATTCCACTTTCCACTAATATTTTTCACTAACAAGTAAGTATATCCAGATATTTTCCTATCATTTTGTTTGACCTACCATATTTTGCATGTATCTCTTTTTTTTTTTTTTTTTTTTTTACAGCTGTGTAGCAGTTTGAGGCCTGAATAAGAATGAATATTCTATTTTTTTTTCATTGATTTTTGAAAAAAGTACAGAAAATGATATGCATACCCATTATGAAACAAAAATTTCATATTCCAAAAATCACGTAAATTCATCAAGTAGTTTCTTTAACTATGAAAATCAAATTTTTATGACAAAACGAGGAAGGAGTGTCTCGCTGCACCATCTTGAAAAGGTTACCTCTCCTTTAACAACCTCTCCAGAAATAGAGATCAAAATCAGCCTTGTTATGGCTACGATTTACCAAAAAATAACAAAAATAAAAATAAGTTGCCACATAAAGAGAAAGCTACTCGACTAATTTACGTGATTTGTGGAATATCATTTTTTCGATCCATGGAGGATACATACATCATAAAGATTTTCCTTTTTTTTATATTAAGAGAATTCTAGATAACTACTTTTTTCTTTTCCGCTTTTGATAAGCAGATTGAGAGTTACATTTAATCCAATAATTCAGTGTATCTTGTGTAGTTTCTAACTTTTAGCCGAACACACAGGGAATTACTGCATTCTTTTATGTAATAACTTGTTAGATGTGACATAGTGAAAGAAAAATAGAGTTATGTCCCTTTGATGTTATCTCCCCTGAAAATATCTGTTCTATGTTTTGTGAGAAAAATAAGTTAAAGGACTTACGCGTCATGAGGTTGTTGATGGTCAGGTTTTCCTTTTGATTTGCTAAACCTAGTGACATTCCTGCCTTTGGTTTTATACCTTCCACGGGAAGGAAGTGATTTTCTTGTGTGTCTGTTACTGATTATTTAAGAACATTTGTTCCTTCTATGATTTAGAAAGTTCCAGCGACATTTTATAAGAGTTCTATTGATTGTAACATTTTTGAGAGTTCTTGTAATATATAAAATGTGGGTCTATAAAAAATGGAAATTATATGTAAAAACATATTTTCCCATAAGCAATTTCTGAAGGAAATCTTAAGTAGGAGAGGTTGGAGGATCTCGCTTCACTGAACAAAAAAACAAAAAAACAAAAAACAAAAAAAAAAAACCACACTATCTTTTTTTTTTTTTTTTTTATTATAGATTAAGATGATATTCTATCCATATCGATTACCTCCTATGATGTTATAGATAACTAGAAGATGTACCCGGCGTTGCCTGGTATTAAATGTAACGTTAAATTCCTTAAAAAAATGAAGTGAACAAAAACAAAAAGAAACTGAGACATGGGTATGCGAGTATTATGTTTTTATTTCTAAACAGCCCACAAAAAAAGTAAAAAAATATTCAAGCTGAGATCGAAACAAAAACCTAAAAACGGCGAGTCAAGTACGATAACAATTAGGCCAGCTTGACACGTTCTTTAAAAAGAGTTTTCAAACCTATTTATTCTTATTTCATTGTTTATACGTATTCGTGAAACAGTTGGCAAACAGATAAAAATCCAATAACTTCGACAAATACCAATTTTTTAAATTTTGACCACTGAGCAGCCCTTTTTTCTGGATGAAAATGGATTAAAAAGTTTTCCACATGTCTGAATATCCTATATACCGAATTTCAAGTCTATAGATCAAAAATTTGTTGAGTATATAGGTTGAGAAGTGTCCTCACACACACACACACGTTCTCACTTTTATAGATATATAGATTATCATATGTACATTAGCTTGACAAAATGTTTGTTGCTTTTAATTATTTTTTTCACGCGATTGTGCTAATTTTACCATAGATGCTTTCATAATTTAATAAAAATTTGATTAACGACAACTTTGATTATGACCTGGAATCCCAAATGATAATGAATCAGACAGCCCAGTGCATTAGGCCGAGGTGTGTGGGTGGGTGGATTTTATTTATTTTTTTTTTAATTTTGCCTGATCAGTAGCATGGTCATGAATTTTATTCCTCCTCCTTCCTCCCTCTAATAACACCAAAACGACAACTTTCTTCAATCAAACAACAACCTCCAATCATCTTTCTCATTGGAAAATGCCCTATTGCATATTGGGCTGAAATAAATTTATAAGATTTAACTAAATTTTTTGGTTGTTTTTCTTCTTTTAACTTTTATTCTTGCTCTGCTATCCATTGAACTTGCCTACAATGTAAATTGATTAAGTTGCTTTATTTTTATATAGAAAATAATTTTTAAGCGATAAATGCAAATTCGTCGGTATTGTAACATAAATCTAGCAGTTATTAATTTTTGTTGAGTTATCTCCCTTTGATTCTTGACATTTCTTTCATAATGACAGGAAAAACAGTTACTTCTCAGATACTCATAAAATTTAATTTTTTTTTTTTTAGTTATAAATGAAACTATTTTAACAATTTAGATGATTTTTGGAATATGACATCTTTATTCCATGATGGTACATACATCATAAATATTTTCTGTATGCTCTGTAGTTTTTTAAATTTTTAAAAGTTAAATTCTAAGTAAAAACCTAAAAATACAAATAAAACAGTTTTTTTATTTTTTTTTTATTACATTTTCACCCCAAACAAGGTGCATTGCCACTTTGGTGTAGGGGGCTACTATCAGGGGCAGCAACTACTGGGGCACTATGTTGGGATTTGGGCAGCAAGATCTCGGTTCACGTTGCACTTGAACTTCTGCATGTCAGTACAGTTGGAACTTGGAATGGAATTCCAAAGTCTAGCGGTTCTGGGGAAGAAACTACTGGAGTAAAAAGATCTTTTACATCTAGGGATTTCTACAGTGTGGGGGTGGGATTTAGCTGCCTGTCGGATTTGTCGAGGGTGTCTACGTCGTGGGGGCACAAGTGTCTGCAGTTCGTCAGGGCATTCACCATTAAAATACTGGTAGAACAGGCAGAGGGATGCAACGTTTCGTCGATGGGACAGAGGCTGAAGCTTAGATGCCAGTTCAGGGCCTATCAGATTGATGACTCTTTTTTGAACCTTGTCTAGGAGCGAGAGACTAGTAGCAGTTTGTAATGTAACAAAGATTTTTTGTTTTGAAAAGATAAATAAAATCGTGGTAGCATAATTTTATGATGTCTTGTCACACAAAAGTGAGAGAGTAATAAAAAGAACAGCTAGACAAATCCATTTCAAGTATTTAGGGGAATTAAGAAAGCATATAGAAAGTCAGATACCACCACCACCACCACCTTCAACCTATTTCATCAATGAGACGTTTCCATTCTTTCTTTTTTCTTTTTCTTGTACTGATTTATACGCTTTTTACTTTTCTTCTTTTTTTTTTTAAAACCTTCCAATTTGAGATGTTTGACTTTTTTTTTTTTTTTATATATATATATTTTTTAACTTCACCAATTCAAACGTTATTTAATGTGAATATGAATATTGAATATTTAAACACTGGCAAAGGATACCCCAGTCACTTTGATGGAAAGTGTACACTAATTTGTGAAAATAACAACTAAGATGAGAATAATAGTCTGAATAATAAAAATTATCAATCCTCATCTCAAAAATTTCAAAAACATAATTCTCTTGATATAAAAAAAAAAAAAGAAATAATGTTTTGTCAGATTGTTCCAAAGCAATTAAACCTAAGTCATCATCAGAAGAAAAAAAAATGAATAAATGTAAACCATAAAAATATTTAAAAATCAAGAAGATGCCCATCAACTCCCAGGGAGGTAACAGTGGCTAAGTGGCTAATGACATGGTCTGACAACCTTGGTGTGCCTGTTTCGAATCCAGTTTGTTTCACAGAAACACTTTCCCTTAAGATGTTGGTAAATTTCACATGGCTCCTAATGTAAGTATCCAATATTTTTCAGAAAATGATTCTAACTAGAAAGATATCAGAGGAAACGGATACCAACAAGAAACTTTCCTTTTATGGAAATTGCTCCAGACAAGGCATGAAATCACTTGATATAAGGAACTGGATACTAAATATATATGTCAAACACTAGTACATGATTCCGACCCAGGAAACAGCAATTAGTCCCCCTTTGACAAGCTTCTGGGCTTGACCTTTACTCCCGATATGAAATGGAACACGTACATCAAATCTGTTGCCAAAGTCGTTGGAAAAATGGTGGGATCCTTTTACTGCTCCAGTAGATATCTCACTGCTGATGCAATTTTCTACCTATATAAGAACCAGGTATGTCCAAGGATGGAGTACTTTTGCCACATCTGGGCAGGAGCTGCGAGAAATACCTTATCCTGCCTTGACAGAGTTCAAAATAGACTTTGTAGCCTTATAGGAGATGCCCATTTCTCTTCTCTGCAACCTCTTTCCCACAGAAGAGACGTTGCAAGCCTTCTCTGTTTCATCGTTATTTTCATGACAAGTGGTTGTCTGAGCTCCAATCTATGTCCCCCACCCTTGCCAAACTTTCACGAAAAACACCCGTCTAGCTGAAACCACTATCAATAATTTCCCCCACTCTTTATCTGTGCCTAAACCTAAACGTAGATTACATGAAGAAAGCTTCTTTCTTAGAACTGCAGATGGAATAGATTTTGATCCCAAAACAGCAATTCTTCCTTCTTTGTCAGAAACGTTGCTAATGTGATGTGAGAACTAAGGGACAAAATAAAGGGAGTGAGAGTTACGAGGCTGCCGGAAGTAAGTCTAAAGTCCGCTTTACATAAAATGAAATGAACGAATGACTCATTCCTAAAACTATTAAGACAATGTTAGCTTTGACAGCCAGTGAAAACTTTGTATTCTTTGTAAGACGACTTATAGAGATAGAGCAGAATTCATGACGGAATTGTTTCTGTAAGAATACTGATAATTTCCTGTCTCGAGAGAGAGAAGACGGATAATCTGACCAACTGAATGAAGCAAAGGAAATACTTACTTGGACAAATCTAATCTTGCAAAATTCCTAAGAAACTGCATTCTGAGGGTACTGACTGTGTTATGCCTGGCACTGGGGTCTGCTGCATTGGCCTCAAAATCATCATCATCTGAAAAATAAATAAGTGAGAATTAGTTATTTTTATGCATAATGAAATCCCTCCCCCATCGACTGTGAGGATTGTTTGTCACGACTCCCATTTTTACTCTTGATTTTTTTTTTATATTTAAAATTGAATAAATTTTCTTTTTTTTTAAATTTGATAATACTTTTTTTAATTGAATACATTTTCTTAAAAATTGAATAAAACAAATTTTTAAATTGAATAAAAAAATTTTTTAAATTGGATAAAATATTTTTAATTGAACACATTTTCTTTAAAAATTGAATAAAACAAATTTTAAAATTGAATAATTTTTTTTTAATTAGATAAAAAAATTTTTTAATTGAATAAAAGTTTTAGAAGGTAAAAATAAATTTCAACAGTAATAAAAAAAAAAACAATGGGGGGCAAAAAAAAGAAGAAGCTTAAATATTAAACTAAAATTGAAGAATTTGATTACAAAATCTAAATAAATAAATGCAAAAGCCCCATTTCTTGCACTAACAGTAAACTCAAAACACTATTTCAAGTTAACTTGACACAATAGATGCCCCATCTTTTTTATATATTGCTTATGCATATGTAATACGAGTCTTAGAATTAACTAATTCACATATTAAGTTTAAAAAAAGAGATTTTATTAACTAACTATAAGAAATAGTTTCTTCCATCAAACAGCTAGACTTTGAAATTCCCTTCCTGCTATCTGCTTCCCTAGATGTACTGATGTGCAGAAATTTAAATGTAATGTAAACAAACATCTTGTTAATTTTTCTTATGAATGGTCCCAAATAGTAGCCCCTTGTACGTCTAAGTGGCAATATGCCTAGTTTGGGGTGAATGTGAGTAAAAAAAAAAAAAAAAAAAAAACTTATTTGTTATTAAAATAAAATAAAATGCGCATCAGGTGCGTTTGAAAGCCAAATTACAACGCAATATTACGAAGATAAACAAATATTTTACTTGTTTGAAATTCATAATTTAAATATATTTCAAAGTCAAACACCATCCTCAGTATTTTGTTCATCTTTTTTTTCTTTTTTTCTCTTCTTCTTTCTTGCCATGTTGTAAAGTTCAAGAAAGAAAAATCAACTAGTAAAGATTCGCGCATTGTCTCTCAGCAATTGTATTTTGAAATGCCGGAACGGTGCATTGGCTACTTGAGATTAACGTCAGGAGTGTGAAATATATTTAAAATATAAATTTCAAACAAATAAAATATTTGTTTATTTTCGTAATATTGCGTCGTAATTTGGCTTTCAAGCGCATCTGATGCGCATTTTATTTTATTTAAATTAAATCAACGCTTCTATAACGGAACTCACACCCCTGACATTATTTGTTATTGTTTTAACAAATTGTTCTGTTTATTTTAGTATTTGCATTCAACTGTTCCTTATCTCCTTTTAACTTTAAGATGATTTCGGTGATTTTCAATAAGTTGCAATCTATTTCTAAGTTAAAAACAAGTCGCCCGCACATATTTTTCCAAGATAAATAAATTTGTATAAAAATTATCAAAATGGTTTTTAATCTATATGCAGAAAGATTCCTTGAGTTCAACAGAAAATTTCCCAGGTTCGACAAAATACACCTGAAGAAGGTCAGAAGTTACATTGACCAAAATGTTGTGCAAATAACACTCAAGTTGAGAACAGTAGTCTGAATTATTCAAACACGAATATATTTTAATCAAAATTATCAACATGTTTTTTAATCTATATGAACAGATGGTAATACACTATGTTTTATATTTACAATAAATTATGAAATGTTCTTTTATTTTAAATGTTTATTTCAAGTATTTTACATAGCGAAGTTTTGGTGCTTGTTTAAGATAGAGTCAACTGATTGTTTTTTTGTTTTTTTTAAATATGTCGTTTTCAGCAAAACAATATTACTCACTTAACTGCAATGGTAATACATCCAAAAATTACGAAAATTCATCAAGTAGAAAATTATTTATAGTTAAAAGTAATTTTTATGGAAAATAGGGGAAAATAGCATTTTCCCTACATGTGAACACCTTGAAGATTGCGAATACAAGGGACACACTTATCTTTCTTTTCGTCACTTTAATCGCTGACGTTTTGTTTTAGCTGATAACAGTAATTTATTTATTATTTTTTTTTATACTAAAAACACAATAGCAGTTTTCCTACTCAAATTTTTGGATATATTATTTTCAACAGGACAATTAAATAAGTACTAGTGTTTTGGCTTAAAACGACATATTTAAAAAATCGATCTGTTGACCTTATCTTAACATGCACTGAAAGTTTATACATCATTTGAAAATTTGGTGCTAAATGCATACGAATCACAAGATTTATCTTTCTTTCTAATTAGGTCAAAACCACACTACTTATGCCCCCCCCCGCACACACACACACACACACACACATAATATACAATACAATGAAAAAGTCAAATTACTGTCAATAATTTTCCCCACTCTCTATCGTTGCCTAAATCCAAACGTAGATTCTATGAGTAAAGCTTCTTTCTTAGAACTGCACGCCAGTGGAACTCTCTGCCGCTTGCCTGTTTCCCACCTGACTACAACTTGGACGTCTTCAAGTCCAACATAAACAAACTCCTGACAAACCGCCCCCTTAAGTAAGACACTCTATCAAAACCCCCAATACTAATGATTACTACAATACTATCTCATTGATTACTGTACACGCAATAACCCTTATCCCTGAGTGGCCTTCGGGCCTTGATAAGTCGTGATCCCGATGTAAAAAAAAAAAAAGAAAAAAAATTTAAACTCACCCGAGTCTTTCTAATGAGGTTAAAACCACACTACTTATGCACCCCCCCCACACACACAATATACAATACAATGAAAAAGTCATAAATTTAAACTCACCCGAGTCGGGTTCATCCATTTTTTCTGACCGTTCAGCTGCTACAATTTTTTTCATTGCACATACAAGGCCATTTTTGTCCCCTCGTTTCATATACTCCTGGACAAGGTGTTGCAAGTCAACAAAACGAGGTTCCAGTAAACTGTTTTCCGACTGAAAAAACAAAACAAAAAACAATAAAATAAAATAATTCATGGATCAATTATACTTCAGCCACTCCAGAATCATAAACGACCAAAAATGCACATTTTGGTTAAAAAGCAATTTCTTTTTCTTTTACTTCCGGGTGAATTTTTTTTTTTTTTTTTTTTTTTTCACAAAACGTTTAGTTTTGTAAACTTTAGAAATTTATTAAAAAAAAAAAAAAAAAAAAAAAAATTTTAGTTAAAAACGTTATTAAACATCTTTTTTTATTTTTATTAAAAATTTAATTTATTTTTAAGTTTTTAAAAAATTTTTTGAGATGAGGATTGCTAATTTGTATTATCCAAACTACTGTTCTCATCTTGGGTTCTATTCTCACAATGTTTTGGTTGATGTAACTATCAACCTTCTTCAGAGATATCTTGTCGAACTCGGAAATCTTTCTGTTGAACGCAGAGGTCAGCACAAGAATCTGTACGCCAAGGATGTGTGGTATAATGGGTGAAATACTAAGTAAAATTCAAATCGAAGTGACACACGGAGGTTGAAGATTCAATCCACAGTATAGTGATATTAAGAATACATTTGTAAACTATTTAAGGCTTCCATGCGGTCATGGCTGACAGAATGAGAACATGCTATCTTGGTGGATTAAATAAAGAGTTCTGTTTGAAATTCCATGTGGAGTCTGAGTTTGACAGAAAGATGCAGCAAAGTTCAACAAGATACACCTGCTGCATTTGATATTCAATTTTTTACGGATCGTCCAGTCGAGATATTTACCACACTCCATTCTGTCGGATTGTATAATAGCCATCCTCCAGCAAAACCTTACAACTGGATGTCAAGTAGCTCACATGCTCTGCTTCTATGTGTCATAACCAGCACTTGTTGTCATTGCTGAGACCACTCATTTTCTGAAAAGCATTGGTCATCGACCAAAACATTGTGCAAATAACACTCAAGATGAGAATAGTAGTCTGAAGAATCTAAATAATACAGAATTATTACAAAAATAAGCTCTTCACACGAAGAGGCTCCTTTAAACGTATAGAACATAATCCCAAAGTTAAACCATTAATTTTCCGAAGTAATACCATTAATTTTCCAAAGTTATTCCATTAATTTTCTAAAGTTATACCATTAATTTTCTAAAGTTATACCATTAATTTTCTAAAGTTATTCCATCAATTTTCAAAATTTATACTATTAATTTTCCAAAGTTATACCATCAATTTTCCAAAGTTATACCATTAATTTTCTAAAGTTATACCATCAATTTTCCAAACTTATACCATCAATTTTCCTAACACCTTGCATATCTAAAAAAGTAAGACTACAGATTTGTTTTCATTTAGAACCAATTACTGACAGTGAAACAACCAATGCAGAAGTTCAAGTGCAATGTGACCAGACATCTTGCTGCTCAAATCCCTACGCTCAACTCCCTACACAGTATCCCTGCAACTTATGTCCCTGATAGTAGCCCCCTACATCAAAGTGGCACTGTGTCTTGTTTGAGGTGAAAATGGAATTTAAAAAATGAAAAAAAAAAAAAAAATGCAAGAAAATAGAATATTAAAAGAGATTAATGTAGTTTTCTTGAAGCATTGCTTACCATGTACATAAATAAAATTTGAGTTTATAGAAGGCAATAAAATGCAGAGGTAGAACGAATAGACAAAAACTGAAGTAAATTAAGATATAATAGTGGAATTAGTCATTGCTCTTTCTTTTTTTTTTCAATTTTCTTACAAGTTTGTTCAAGCTGGGGATGGAGTATCCTACGGGATGCCAAATATTCACCCGCTCAGATATTCCAACCAAGAAATCTTTTTAAGATTCTGACCGTTCCTTTAAGTGCAATTGTTTGGATATCTCTTGCACTTGGTTTACTGGGTATATTTATCAGGTTTAACTCAGCATCATTAAGGACACTAACTTCTAATAAGGTTGCTTATTTCTTCTTCTTGTCCCATATCACAATGTCAGGATTTATGGTTTCATTTTTTAGGTACGTAGCTGTAGGGATTGCATTGTCATAGCGGATAGTGTATGGCTTATTTCCAACTGTTGTGGTATATGTTTCCAAGACTTGCTGCTGCATTCAATTCATTTTTACAGATCATCCAGTGGAAATATTTGCACACTCTATTGTGTTGCATCATATAGTAGCCGTGTCCCAGCGGAAACTTACAACTGGATGTCAGGTAACTCATACTCTCTACTTCTGTGTGGCAGAACCTACACTTGCTGTCATTGCTGAGAGGACTCATTTTCTTAAAGACATTTGTCATCAAACCTTGATGTTGGGCAGCCATTATAATCCTCTCCTGAATCATAGTGGGGCAATCCTCTTTTTAGGCAGTCTATAGAGCCTGCCTTATCTCTCTCTCTCTCTGTGTGTGTGTGTGTGTGTGTGTGTGTGTGTCTGTGTCTGTGTGTGTGTGTGTGTGTGTATATATATATATATATATATATATATATATATCTTAGCAGGCCGCCCGACATTGCCCGGTCGTAAAATATGCATAAATATTGTATTTTGATACAGAAACTGAGACGTGTTCGTGCGAGTATTATGTTTTTTTTCTACACCATTCATTTCTTGTAAGTAAAAAAATTTTTTAAAATACTCAAACTGAGATTGAAACCAAAACTTAAAGACAGTAAAGTACGATAAGCATTAGACCAGCATGTTTTCAAACCTACTTATTCTTAACATAAGTAATCTATAACGTGAACCATTCACGCATGCGTATTTGTGAAAAAGTTAGCAAACAGATAAAAAAATCCGATAACTCACAGGTACAAATTTTTTAATTTTGACCACTGAGCAGCACTTCTTTTCCGGATGAAAACTGAATTAAAAAGTTTTCCATGTGTCTGAATATCCTATATACCAAATTTCAAGTCTGTAGATAAAAAATCCATTGAGTATATAGGTTGAGAAGTGTCCTCACACACACACACACACACACGTTCTCACTTTTATAGATATATAGATTATCATATGTACATTAGCTTGACAAAATATTTGTTGCTTTTAATTATTTTTTTCACGCGATTGTGCTAATTTTACCATAGATGCTTTCACAATTTAATAAAAATTTGATTAACGACAACTTTGAAGTGTCCTCTCACACACACAAACACATTCTCACTTTTATAGATATATATACAGACACACATATATAGTGGATAAATAAAGTTGAAGCTGCAAAGCTTATTCCACCAAAATATCTTAATTTGCTTCAGTTTGTGTTTATCCGTTATACCTCTGCATTGTATCGTCTTCAATAAATTATCTTTATATATTTTTAATTATGCTTTCATTGTATTGCCTTCTATAAACTTAAATTTCCTATATTTGTGGTCCTGGATATGACTTTAAACTATATCCAGTATGAGGCCCCAGCTTGCAGGCTTTGGGGAGTGTGGAGCCACCCTTTAATTGCCATTGCTCCCAGGTCCACTCTGACCCGGAGTAGTAGTACCTGTTAGCGTACCAACTATGGGTTAAATAGAAATCGACTTGAAAACAACAAATATATTCTATTAAAAAATCTTTCTTCAGAATCTTTGGATTCAGCATTAAATAACCTGAAAAGGCTTGATATGCCATAAAACAAAAACAACCAACCAACCTATATTTGTTTTATACATCCGGGGCAATGCCGAGCAAGAATATAACAATTTTGTGGTTGTCTGTTTTGTAGTTTTACTTTTATCTGGACATCAAAAATCTGTTGGGTTAGGTTGAGAAGTGTTCTCACACACGCATTCTAACTTATATATATATACTAGCAAAAGTACCCGTCGTTGACTGGGTTCAAAAACAGTCTACAGAAAAATGGACTCTGATTTATGAAAGTATGATAGGTTATGAAAAGGAAGGGTTGTAAAGACATAGCTTCGAGTTCGGGGGTATCAAAACCAAAGCAAAATATGATGAAAGTAAAAATAAAATAGATAAACCCCATAATTTATTATACCATACCTGTTCACACTGAAACACTTATCACAATATTCTGTGGATCTATATTAAAAACCTTGTTAAACTTTGTGACATATTTCTATTCTATGGAGGTTAGGCGCGAACGAACACCCCATAATTTTATTATACCATATTTCTTCAAACTGAAACATAATTATCAAAGTATACTTATGCAGATAGATATGAAAAGTCTTTATTAAAGTTTGTGCCTATTTCCATTCTATGGAGGCCAGGCGCGAATGTAGACCCCCACAATTTTATTATACCATCCCTATTTAAGTTAAAACATACTTATCAAAGTATTCTTATGTACATCTATATCAAAAACACTTGTAAACATTATTTTTAATTTTTAAATTTTTTATTTCTATACTTTGTGGACAAGGCGCGAACACAGAACCCACAATTTTAATGAACCACCGTTCTGCAGGATCAAACATACCCATTCCTGTGTCTCGATACATCTTCTATCATTATATGTAATCAGTTTTTTAAAATAGTCAACCATATAGGAGTCTATTCGTGACCAGACACACACACACACACACACAGCTTTATATATATATACACACACACACATATATATATCTTAATTTGATTCAGTTGTATTGTATTGCCTTCAATGAATTTACATTTTCTATATTTGTTTTATACATCCAGGGCAATGTTGAGCAAGAATATAACAATTTTGTAGTTGTTTGTTTTGTAATTTTATTTTTATCTGGACATACAGACACACATTTACAGATATATGTTGTTTTTTTTATGTCTCTACTATTGACTGCTATATTTACTTTGAGGAAACCTATTTTTTATGCGATTGTGTTTTAATTGCTTGAGTGCACATTGCGAATGTTGTGGAGATCCATTGCATATTACGTGAGGTGAGGAAACAAATATTAATGCCATTCTTATTAGGTTACTAGAGACCATATAACTATCTTAAAATAGGACTATTAGGCAACAGAGCCACAATTCTGTGTCAATGGAAAAGTATGTTAGAGTTATTGACAATTCTGCATGTAGTATTCAGGTGTGGAACAAAAATGTCATAGGACTGAACAGTGTTACATATTACAGATTCTAGATTCTAGACAAGGCAGAAAGCCACTTGGTGTAAAGAACTAAAAAAAACCCAAATAACTTTAAGGTCAAAAACCTAGCAAATGATAAAAGGTTATATAGACAGATTCCAACCCAGAATACAGCAATTCTTCTCCCTTTGTCAGAAGCATCGCTCATAAAATGTGAAGACTAAAGGACAAAATAAGGAAACATTTGATTGGTTGCTTTTGTTTTACGGCATATCAACCCTTTTCGGGTTATTTAATGCCGAATCCAAAGATTTTGGAGAAAAAATTTTTTAATAGAATATATTTGTTGTTTTCAAGTCGGTTTCTATTTAACCCATAGTTGGAACCCTAACAGGTACTACCACTCTGGGTCAGAGTGGACCTGGGAGCAATGGTAATTAAAGGGTGGCTCCACACTCCCCAAAGCCCACAAGCTGGGGCCTCACCACTGGATATAGTTTAAGGTCATATCCAGGACCCCCATTGAGGGACTTTTACCCCTTGCAGGGGGGCAGTCGGTGTATTCTAATGCCCCACCGACAGGGCCGGTCATGTGTTAGAGGCGTGGCTAGATAAATGTATGAACAATATTTAAAAGGGTTCATTTTAATATTGACAAAATGGTGAAAACTAAAATTACTTATAGTTAATTTCGAACCTAGGTACTTTAAAACCTCTATCTCTACTATTATATAAAAATTACTTTGTGTGTGTGAATTTCTTCCTCATAGGTTCCGAAACGGCTGAGCCTATCTTTTGCAAAAATCACACAAAGCTAATTTATGTCTGGCAGTGTTCTTAGATATGTTTTGTACAGAAAGTCATCTGATAAGCATCGAAAATTGAAAAAAAATCCAATCTTAAAATTAGTTTTTTTCTCTTATAGATAAAAAAGAATAATTTTTACAAGGGAATATTTTATGTTACACCGGCCAAGGGAGATAATAAAATCTTAGCAAATCATTTCTTAAAAAAAAAAAATAAATAAAAAAACAGATTTATTATTATCTGGAGATATAGCTTAGTGATAGAGCATTCGATTACAGAGTGAATGATCCCCTGTTAAAGCGCAGGTGTACCTCACCATTTTATTTTAATTTTTTCTTATTAATGAGTCCAATTTACGATAAAAGAATAGGTATCTTTTAAAACAGTTACAAATCATTTCTTCGTTTGCATATTTTAAAACTTAACATTAATCAGAAGTGACTTTTCCAGGGCATTCATCGTCAAGCTCAAATATCAGCTGACGTGATATTGTAAACAAACACAGACAGAATTTGATGAACAACATTATCATTATAATTTTTTTTTGCAGCAAATTAGTCCACCGGGCAAATTATTCCTGGTAATATATAATAATCAATAGAGGATTGGTTCTATAATAATTCATATGCAATCTGCATAAATTAAAATCTCATGTTTAAGCGTATTGTATGACTAGGCAATGCCAGATTGCCAGCTAGTGTTATCATATTCTTCTTTGAAGGTTAATTGGGCCAGGTTTTACAAGGGAGAATGGGTTTTCAGTATTATTATGTACTAATTTGGAAAGAAAATGACGATTAATTCCACAAGAAATTCATTCTATAAAAGTGTCTTTTTTTTTCTTCTTTTTTTTCTTTCTTTTTAATTTACTTAGCAGTTTGTTAAAGCTGGGGATGGGACATTCTACTGGATGCCAAACATTCACCAGCTAAATCAGATATTCCAACCAAGAGATCTTTTTAAGATTCTGGTTGGTTGGTTGTTTTTGTTTTACGGCATATCAACCCTTTTCGGGTTATTTAATGCCGAATTCAAAGATTCGGAAGAAAATTTTTTTAATAGAATATATTTGTTGTTTTCAAGTCGGTTTCTATTTAACCCATAGTTGGGACCCTAACAGGTACTACCACTCTGGGTCAGAGTGGACCTGGGAGCAATGGCAATTAAAGGGTGGCTCCACACTCCCCAAAGCCCGCAAGCTGGGGCCTCACCACTGGATATAGTTTAAGGTTTAAGATTCTGACCGTCCCTTTAAGTGCAATTGTTTGAATCTCTCATGCACTTGGTTCACCGAGTATATTTACCAGGTAGCTTTTGAAATTCTTTTTCATGAATCGAGTTTCCCCTGTAATAACTGGAATGATAGTGATCTTAAGATTTCTTTTCATGTCATACATAAGACATTGGTATTTCATTATCTTTTCCCTATCAGCTCTGTTTTAACCCATCAGCTCATTAAGGACACAAACTTCTACTAAGTTTGCTTCTCTTTCTTGTCCCATATCACTATGTCAGGGTTTATGGCTCCGTTTTCTAGGTACATAGAAATTGGATAGTCATTGTGTGTGTGTGTGTGTGTGTGTGTGTGTGTGTGTGTGTGTGTGTGTGTTCGTGTTCAGTTAGAGAGAAATGGGATGAGCAGAGGAGAGAAAGAGGTTGAGGAGAGAGGGGGGGTAAGGAGAGAACGGGGGGGGGAGGCAAAGAAAAAAGATAGAAGTTTTAATCGAGTATATGTCACCAGTTTCTGGGAACGATTCTGATTAACATCATCATAACTTGCACTAATTGTTAAAATTCACACTAGCTAACTTAATCGCCAATCGTCTCTAATATGTAACATTGTTCAGTCCTATGAGGTCCACATTGCCAGGCTTTACCTTCTCTGAGAAGGGATGAGTTTATTGCTAATTACTCTAGGTGCCCCCTACCAGGGAATGTTGGCGGGCCGGCTCAGGCATTATTTGTAGGCCAGAGTGCGCTCATCCTAGTTTACTGGCTTGTGTCTAACCTTTTGGTAAGTGAGTAAATAATATGCCGCACCCACTGTCTGCGCTGATATTGAGCGTATTTTATTCAACAATGGTGATATTAATATTTCTTTAGTCATATGCAACAATAATAGGCAGCCTTCACCATGTGCATTTAAGCAGTTAAACGAGTCGCATAAAAATAGGGTTATATGAAGTAAACATAGCAGCCTACAGCAGTGACACCACACAAAAAAAAGGCCACGTTTGGAATCATTATTAGAATTCACCAACTCTGTCTGCAATCCAACCATATTTGGTACAAATTAACTTCAGTCTGACTTGCCCACCAAGTTTCAATCATAAATATCCAACAATCCTTGTTTCATCACCGTTCAATTGATATGCTCCAAACAACCAAATCTAACACATGACCATGACCTCGCACATGGCATTCAATACTCACTCATACTTTTAAAAACTATAAATTGCCACACATTTTAAAGCTTGGCAGACATAACCACCCGATGATAACAGGCCAATTCAGTTGAAAGTGCTCGTGAAATAATGGAGCAAAAAGAAACTTACGGATTCTATTTGCAACAATTTGAAAAAATACCAATAGGAAAATACGAAAATTAGAAAAAAAATCAAAAAGAGAACAATCAAACAGACATTTTGTATTGTTTAATCTCTCTCTCTCTCTCTATCTAAATATATATCTATAAAAGTGAAAGTGTCTGTGTGTGTGTGTGTCTGTCTGTCTGTCTGTGTACATTTTCCTATGCAATAACTCTGTCAATTTTCAGTCTACAGACTCGAAATTTGATATACAGGGTATTGAGATTTGGGAAAATCTTTGTCATCCGTTTTCGGACAGAAATTTGGCTGTTAAGGGGTCAAAGTTCAACGATTTGACCTTTGAGAACTCTATCAAACTCCTCTGCCAATTTTGGGTCTAAACACTTTGAAAAATTTGAGATATA
>NC_136503.1:111130794-111198294 GCF_053919585.1 Euprymna scolopes
TATCAGTTGTTTACCATGAAACACTATTTTGAGGATCTAAAAACAAAACAGTAATTAAATTATGACTCCCCAACAGTGTTGATAAAACACCACCTCCCTTAAAAACATGAGCAAAAACGTTGCAGTTATTGGATAGTTTCTTACTCTTGATTAATTTGGCTAACCTCGTCAGGTTATTAAAATATATATCTATACCAGATTTGAAACCGACGGTACCAATGTTTTTCTGACCGTCTGTAACATTTTAATATATATATATATATATATATATATATATATATATATATATATATATATATATATATATATATACTATGCACAATGCTTCAAGCAAACTACATTAATCTCTTATTTTTATTTATTTAAAATAGGCATTGAGCTTCATTTCTGTATAAAAAGGATGAGCTTCATTTCTGTATAAAAAGGAAGTAGAAAAAAGTTTTTTTCTGTTATCACAAGAATTTGTACATCACAGTTTGGGGTAGCAGCCATGTAGACCACCACACGTCGGTCAAATAAATAAAGAACAAAATGGGCGTTGGAACGTTGTAGCTGTTATTGCATTTTTGAAGGTAACAGGAAAAAAGAAAAAGAAAAAAAAAACGCATCAGGTTCAACTGCTTCACATCTGATCTTGTAGAATCGGGCAACTTTTAGCTTTAATTATTTTGAATAAAAACAAAATCTTGGTAGTTGAATTGGATTGTAAGTCTTTGAATTTTAACAAATTCTTAAAAAAAACAAAACAAAAAAAAAACACGGAGGTTTCCAGCCTCTTTTTCACTCATCATAAAATTTGATTTTCTTAGTTAAAAAAAAAAACATACTTAATCAATTTACGTGAGTTTTGGAACATGACATCTTCGTTTTGTGACGGGTACACACATCATAAAGATTTGCCTGTGTTTTTCTTTTTATGCAGTTGAATTCGAAATAGGAATTTTTTTTTTAATTATTTGCTATGAGATTGAAACAAGAGTTGCCTGAAGAAACATAAGATATCAGTACATAAATATCCTGTTATGTTAGAAGAGGACGTGTACAACAAGGTGAAGCGTTTATACACAACAACACGCTACGGTTAATATCGCATAAGTAATTGTTATTGATAGCAACACCTGCAAGAGATACGCGCTCGGCTAAAAGAGAAGCAAAAACCATAACTCAGAGTAAATGCCAAGTAGGGGAGGAAGCCCCAGTCAGCAGGGGGAGTCACAGATGAGGAGAAAAATATAGAAAGGGTCAGGTGGCAGACAATGTGGAAGGGAAGGCAGATTAAAATAATCCATTGTAGAAAAACTAGTTACTAGTTTGTACCTCTACGATATATATATATATATATATATATATATATATATATATATATATATATATACATACATACTAATATACTAGCAAAAGTACCCGTCGTTGACTGGGTTCAAAAACAGCCTACAGAAAATGGACTCTGATTTATGAAAGTATGATAGGTTATGAAAAGGAAGGGTTGTAAATTTGGGTTCAATTTGAGGGTATCAAAACCAAAGCAAAATATGATGACGAAAGTAAAAATAAAATAGATAAACCCCATAATTTATTATACCATACCTGTTCACACTGAAACACTTATCACAATATTCTGTGGATCTATATTAAAAAAACCTTGTTAAACTTTGTGACATATTTCCATTGTATTGAGGTCAGGTGCGAACGAACACTCCATAATTTTATTATACCATATTTCTTCAAACTGAAACATAATTATCAAAGTATACTTATGCAGATAGATATGAAAAGTCTTTATTAAAATGTGTGCCTATTTCCATTCTATGGAGGCCTGGCGCAAACGCAGACCCCACAATTTTATTATACCATCCCTAATTAAGTTGAAACATACTTATCAAAGTATTATGTACATCTATATCAAAAACACTTGTAAACGTTTTTTTTTTTTTAATTTTTAAATTTTTTATTTCCATACTTTGTAGACCAGGTGCGAACGCAGACCCCACAATTTTAATGAACCACCGTTCTGCCAGATCAAACATACCCATTCCTGTGTCTTGATACATCTTCTATCATTATATGTAATCAGTTTTTTAAAATAGTCAACCATATAGGAGCCTATTCGTGACCAGACACACACACACAGACATTCAACTTTATATATATATATATATATATATATATATATATGCGTGTGTGTATGTTTTTAATTATTACAACCTTGAGTGGCTTTGCGCAGAGGCCTTTGGGCCAGAAGTGGAAAAGGAAGTAATCAGTTCTGGTCAATGTGGGAGCAACCTTTCATATCGGACAATTGCTTTTTAAGTCAATTAGTTTGGTCGATGTGGGGGAAACCCTTCATATCAGACAATTGCTAATGTTGGACCCTGCCAGACAGCTCCCTTGGGGAGCTGGTTTTTCCTCCCCACATTAAAAAATGGCCTTGTGCCTAATTTTCTCAGTGGGGAAGCAAATAAATAAAAACCTTGAGTGTATTAACGTAATTCATTACAAATTGCTTCAATAAACAGAATAAAAATTTACGTCCATATCGTCAGATGATTCAAGTTAAAATTAAATACGTATTTGATTTTACTATTGTTTAAGCACTTTTTATACTTGTTTTTTTATACCCAGATATACCTCTTATACAGGCGGTTTGAGCACTGTAAAAGTGGTGGACAGATGTTTGTTTAAATAGACATTTGGACAGGTTATTTGTGGGTTTCACTTCCGTGGTCGAGTGGGAGAACTGCTAACTGTCAGCATGACAGTTCTAGGTTCAATCCTTGGCTTAGGAGTGGTGATAGTCTAGCGGCACTGATGAGTTGTGATACAATGAAACAGGACTGTATGTCGATGACTGCAAATATATATATATATATATATAGATAGATAGATAGATAGATATGAATGAGGATAAAATACTTCATATATCATAAATGAAACACAGGAAGTGTGAAAAAAGACAAAAAGAAAAACTGATTAAACACAATAATAAATCATATAAAACGAGAGCTTTGCCAGTTTCTTTAGGATCAACAAATGTCTTCAGAAAAAAAGAACTTTTTGAAGATGTTCAGTTATGAAACCGGTAAAGCTCTCGTTTTTGATGAGATATTCCTGTGTTCAATTTGTTTTTCCTTTTGACTTTTTCACACATACACACATCTTTTAGTTATGGCTAGGGATGGAGCATCCTGCCAGATTTTATTTATCTTCTTCCCATAGCAGGAAGATTAGATACAAGATCAGGAATGTGCGATTTGAAAAACCAGTGCTCTACAGGAAGAGCACTGACTGAACAAAAATTGCCTGGGCAGCCTCATCAGCATTCGCAAGTAGGAGCGTCTCACATGATCACCAATAAACTATCTCTGTCTCAAAAAGCATTCAACCACACCTGCAAAATTTGAAGAAACAAAACTAAAAGGTTCACCCTCAAATCTAAATAAAGATTTTATAACAGCAGCATCTTGTCGACTCTGCAATATGGAAATGAAACTCGGCATCTCAAAATCAACCAAGAGAGGAAATTACATGCATTTGATTCCAAATGCATTTGAAAGATTCTATGGATCAAATGAAACGATCAAATTATCAACCAAGAAGTGAGAAACTGCACTAACCAAGAGGTAGTATCTTCAATAATTTGCAAATGACGTCTATGCTAATACAGACATAACCTAAGTGGAACCAACTGATCCACCGTTCATCCCCTATGCTCCGCCCCTGATCTGATAAAATGAAAAATTCACCCTTAAATCTAAATTAAGATTTTATAACGGCAACATCTTGTCCACAATGCTGATTTATTTATTTCAGAAAACACTGATGATGCCAACTATCACTGGAAATGAAACTTGGCATCTCAAAATCAGCCAAGAAAGGAAATGAGATGCATTTGATTCTAAATGCCTTAGAAAGATTCTAGGGATCAAATGGAGTGATCAAATTGCCAATCAAAAAGTCAGAGACTGCACTAACCAAGAAATAGCATCGTCAATAATCTGCAAACAATGTCTTTCTGTTTGGACATATCCTAAGATTGGCCCCAAAGAGAATTTCCAACCAAATACTCCAATGGACCTCTGATTTGGATTTGATTGCTATCGGAAGAAATTGGAGGGATGCTGTGGATCTGGTTTCAGATGAAAAACAATGGTATACTTTGACTGCTTTATGTGTCACAAGATGCAGGAGTTCTTAAATCTAAAGTCATCCAATCATGTGTTTTATCAAACTTGGGGAGTCTTTCTGTCGAATTCACAAGGACCTGTGGCATAGTGGATAAAGTACTTGGTAAAATTCAGTTGTAAGTTACACTCTTCTGGGGGTTGAAGGTGCAATCTTCAGTGCAGTCAGAAACCTCACTAAACAAGAGGTTGCATCATCAATAATCTGCAAACAATGGCTTGGCTTGGCCTGGCTTGGCCCCAGAGAGAATTGCCAACCATATGTTCCAATGGATCCATGATGGAAAAAGAGGAAGACCAAACATGGGCTGAAAGCAGACTGTAGAGGAATCAGGGAAACAACACCAGTTGTAGATACACTGGTGGATGTTTTCTCTGGGCTTGAGAAGCAGATAGCTGATGAGGGTTTCGAGAAAGCACCTTCTCTTGTACGATGGGTCAAAACCCACATGAGAGAAAGCATGCAACCTCACAGGATAGAACACACTTATCCTCCACGTTAGATACAAGCCTTATATTAGATACAAGCCTTACATTAGAGGTCTCCACTTCGTGGGTGAGTTATGAACATTTGTATTGCTGTTGTGTTATATGTCCGTATTGCATATATCAATGTGTTAATAAATGTCTGTATTTGTATTTTCTGTTTTAAGTTAATTAATTTAACTATGCAACAGTAATACATCTAACAAGACAATCAAGAGATTTGATTGCAAAAAATTGAAGGGGCACTGTGGATCTAGCTTCAGAATGAAAACGATGGTATACTTTGACTGTCTTATGTGTCGCAAGATGCAGGAGTTCCTAAGTTTTCAATATATATATATATTCACATACAGTATTGGACTAGACGAGCACCTTTCCCTAGCGTGGATTGAACCTAAAACCATCGTGTTGATAGTCTGCAGTTTTAACCGTTGGAACATGGAGATTATATATATATATATATTATATATTTTATATATATATATATATATATATATATATATATATATATATAGATATATATATATATATATATTATATATATTATATATATATATATATTATATATATATATTATATATATTATATTATATATATATATTATACATATTATATATATATATATATATATATTATATATATATATTATACATATTATATATATATATATATATATTATATATATATATTATATATATTATATATATATATTATATATATTATATATATATATTATATATATTATATATATATATTATATATATATTATATTATATATATATATTATATTATATATATATATATGATATATATATATTATATATATTATATATATAATATATATATATTATATATATAATATATATATATTATATATATATCTAATATATATATATATTATATATATATTATATATATATATTATATATATATAGTTTTTGGAAAAATATATATATTATATATAATATATATATAAAAAATATATATATTATATATAATATATATAATATATATATAATATATATATATATATATAATATATTTAATGTGTTAGTAAATTCATTGATACAATTAAAATAAAAAAAAATAAAACAGTGCTCGTTGTAATGTAGATATATAATAAGCTCGATGGGCATAGATATCCTAGAGCTATATTAATATTGAGTAAAATGATTGATAATTTTGAATTAAAATTAAAAATCGGTTTCACATTTTGATTTTGATCGATTATATATATATATATATATATATATATATATATATATATATATATATCCTTTCATCAAACTGATAAAATAGAAAGAATTGCAGTTTTCTGTGTCGGAATCTATATTCACCTCATGTTTATCATTCGCTAGTTTTGCATCTTGAAATAGTTTTTTTTTTTAATAGCTAACATCAAGTGGTTTCATGCCTTGTTTGGATCGATTTCAATAAATTAAAAAAAAAAAAAAAAAAAAAAAAAAGGAAGAATAAATGCCACCCAAGTAGAGATTAACAATTAAACAGAATGTCAAGAATAAGGAGACAACAGACAATTTTTCTGTTTTGGAAGGAGGAGGTGGAGGAAGGGTGGTTAGGAATTGTTAAGTTTGTTTTGCTTTCTTTCTTCAAAGATAAAATGGTTACAAACAGATAAAAGAAGCCACACATATGTAGACACACACACACACACAGTAGAAAAAGAAGAATTGTTTTTATCACTTCTCTTAATTATTTTCCAAACTTTGTCCTTCTGTATTTATAGTAACCATTGAAAAATGAAAGCTATCAGACAGTTGTTAACAGCAGATGACTTACTTATTTAAGGTAGACTCAGCTGTTTACATATATATATATATATATATATATATATATATATATATATATATATATATATATATATATATAATAGATTCACTGATTGATATAATAAAGTGATTGATTTTGCACTACGAAATAGATACTGTCAAGAATTGTAAAAGTCAACTGAATTAAAGGTAGGCACCGCCAAAAATGGCCGAAAAATCAAGTTGTTGTTTTTTAAAACGAAATTACATTTATTAAAATCCATTATTTCTGAGTAACTTCTTTTTTTTTCCAGAAAGATAAAACCCTGAATTTTATCATATAGAAAACAGAATAATGTAAAACTTTTTCTACTATTTTTAATTAAATTTTAAATGTTAAATTTTCCAAAAAAGTTAACAATTGACATTTTTTGTCTTGCACAAAAAACGTACATAAATATTTAAAAAAAAAAAAAAAAGGTCTTTGAAATAATTAATTTATTTATTTGTTGCCTAACTAAGGTTTAGGATGATTTTCTATGAGAATATGCAAAAATATTATAATATAAGTACCTGGATTTCAAATAATTCCACTTATTCATATAGGCAACCAGTTACTTCGCGTCGATCTAGAGTCTAGATCGACAATGTTTACGTTTGTATTTGATAAAAAGCAAACTATGGAAGACTAAACAGGCCAAAAAAACTTATTTTTCAGTGACGAAAATTTCAATGTATTATTAACGCTGAGGCTGGCCAGTACCAGATGGGTGACCATTTGTATGAGTTTGGTTTTTAATGTGTATGTGTGTGGGGGCCAGGCTCCCCAAAATGGGGGTGGGGGTGGGCAATTTAAAGCAGAATAAAAAAAAAATTATTTCAGCGCGTTTGGTCCACCGTAGTCGAAAGACGGCAAACGTTTTCAAACGGGATCGAAAAAATGATGCTATTTTTAACACAAAGGGCACAATATTTATAGAATTTTTTTTTTGTATCGATTCTTCAAAGCATGCCCTGTTTAATAATGGTCATGCATTATTCGGCTCGCTAAAAAAAAAAAATTGTCAATTTATTTATCAAAGATTTTAAAATGGTTTTTTTCGTATAAATATTAATTTTTTTTTTTTGTTTTGCTTAACTTAAATTAATTATTTTACTTAACATATTCACCGAATTTCACACTTCAAAACTCAAAAGCGGGATAATTAAACACAATCGAAGTTCTGATATTCAGACGTCAAAATAAGGTATGCAAACAATTTTTTTTTTTTTTTTAAATCTATAATTCTGTCCCTTACAACAACACAATATGTTGTGTTCAGTTTCAGATGATTATTTTAAGCATATTTGTACTCCTCAAAACAAGGGGGAGGGGTTGTAAGCAAAAAAAAATATATATATATATATAAATCGTTTATGAAAAATAAGTACACTGTTATAAGGTTCATTCTTCTCTTAATAATTGCTGAAAATTTCGCATTGATCGGATAATTACCTGATTTTTGGTAGATTTTTAAAAAGACGGTCCGTCAAAAAGTACTTACCTGCCCCCCCCCCAGTTTTGGCGGTGCCTAATTAAAGGAATACATTATAAGATCGTCAACATCATGAATTTAGGAATATAGTTTTTTGTCATTTATTCTCTCTCTCTCTATATATATATACATACATACATACAGGATATAAGCGACCCCAATATAAGAAAATGCATATAAGAGATTTTCTCTGGTCCCAAATTAGAGCCTGTGTTAATTTACAATATAACCCTGATATAAGAACCTCTAAGTGGAAACCCGGATATAAGAGCGACAAAACTGATGAGTCTCTTATATCCAGGTTACAAAATAGTTTGAAAAAAATCTCTACTTATACAGTGCAACCCCGGATATAAGAGACCCGAATAGAAGAAAAACAGATATAAGAAAGATTTTCTCTAGTCCCAAATTACAGCCTGTGTTAATGTACAGTATAACCCGAATATAAGAACCCCGGATATAAGAGAGTTACAGGGACCAGAGAGGTCTCATATCCGGGTTACATTATATATATATATATATGTATGTATGTATGTATGTATGTATGTATACTAGCAGGGAGACCCAACGTTGCCCGGGATTGAATGATGATCAATGAATGTTTTACACTCATATTTTTATTGTCATCGAAATCGGTGAAATCGCCCATTTTTTAATCAAGTCTATTGATTGCCTGCTCTACTTATTGGGGACCCATTGTGGTGCACAAGGAGGAAGCTTCACATGCCTCCCCACACCTCCACAATACATTATAATCTATAATGCACTGTGGAGAACCTACTGTTGTTATATATATATATATATATATATATATATATATAGATGTTGTTTTGTTTTGGTTTTAACAATATGTTTTGAATGAATTCAATTATTTACGAAAATGCATTTTTACCTAAATGCAAGTTGGGAATAATTTTCCCTTTTTAACCAATTTGGTACCCCCACATGGGGAGCGGTATATATATATATATATATATATATATATATATATTATTTTATTTATTATTTTATTTTAAAAATTTTAAATTATTTTTATTACATTTTAAAAATAATATATATATATATATATATATATATATATATATATATGTTTATGGGAAAATATGCTTATTCAATTGTTTAGTTTCTAAATACACACACACACACACACACACACAAACAAACACACAGATATATGTTTATGAGAAAAATATGCTTATTTAATTAGATTTCACACTTTATTTATACCAATCCTTTTATTTATGAAGCTCGATGTATGGTAAATATAACTACAGAGCATATACAAATAAATGACAAAAAGTCTACATTCCAATTTCCAAAATGTTGTTCACCTTACCGTTTATGTCTTTCAGCATGTTAAAATGTTTGATTCTTGACATCAAAGATGACGTAAAAATCACAAAACACAATTGCAACTATATTATTTTAATTGGAATTCATTATTGAGATGAGTATTATTTATATTAATTTATGTATTGCGGACTATTATTCTCATCTTTATTAGTTGTTGTTTCACGACGTTTCGGCCAACTATTCCTCTGGCCTTCGTCAGGTGGTAACCGCGACGGATAGGAACGTGGTGAGATAAAACAACTACGGATGGCAGTGATTGCTGAGAATGCAGTTAGGAGATTCGGAGTTCCTATCTGTCGTGGTTACCACCTGACGAAGGCCAGAGGAATAGTTGGCCGAAACGTCGTGAAACAACTAATAAAGATGAGAATAATAGTCCACAATAAATAAATTAATATATAAAAAAAAAAATTAACAATTGCAACTACTCTTCCGATTTTTTTTTGATTCATGTAATCATGCCCACATTTTAGAGTCAATCCGTTCTTATTCATCTGATGAGTCAGGGCAGAAAAGATTAAAAAATGGCCATAAAAATTATATGAAGGGTTCTGCGCTCTTAAAACTGGTGCTGTCAAGATTTGAACATTTTAAAATGCTGGAAGAAATAAATGGTAAGATGGACAACATCTTGGAATTTGGAATATAGACATTTTGCCATTGATATATGAGTATATACATATTTTTTTAATTTACCAAATCTATTAAAAGTAAAAGCTCAATGAAAGTTAATATTTAACAAGAGAGCATATATAATTAAACAATAGCATGCTAAATTCCAATGACAAAGTCATTCATTTTTTTTCTTGTTGAAATCGAAAAAAAAAAAAATTCAGTCTAACTTAATGATTGTTTAACTGTTTTATATCAAAAATAGAAAACAATTATCCAATATGAAAACAATAAAATGAATAATTAATTAATGAAATGACCTTTTGCAAAGCAACATGCAAATTAGTTTACCTTACAACTTTAATTGCAAACACATTATTAGTGTATTAGAGGGTGCTCTCTATTTTTTTTTTACAAAGAGCTTTGCATTATTGCTAATGGTGGCTGGTGATTTCATTTACCATAGTGCTCAACCCACCAATGAGTCAGATAGACAATATTGAATGATCTTACTGGTTGTCCCTTCTTTTTTGTCTCCTCGCGAAGGCAGAACTAGGCACAAATTCGAGTTTTAATTTGGGGAGAAATACAGCTCCTCAAAAAGAGCACTTTGGATTGGAACAAACATAAAAATTGCTTCAATCTAGAAGGATTTCGACTTCACTAAATCAAGAACAGAAAAGATGAAGTGTAAGTATCAGAACAAATACTACACTTTGATCCTAAAGTCCAGAGAATGATTACACGTTCATTTACATGAATGACATCAATTTTTTTGTGATATCAAATAAGATTTTTTTGTGATATCATATAAGATTTTCTTGTGATATCATATAAGATTTTCTTGTGATATCATATAAGATTTTCTTGATATCTTTGGGTCATCCTGACCTTAAGGATGATGTTTTTTTATAACAAGTCAGGGATACGTCCACGACAATCAGTCTAACAGTCTGGATCATTTTCAATTAGGTGACCCTTTTTTTTCTGTCAGATTGGGGTATGATTCTGTGAAGTTCTAGGAAGTCCACCTTCCCAGGCTATACCTTCTTGCTCTTTGAGAAGGAGTTAGTTTATTGTTGCTGGAGACGCCCTTACCAGGGAATGCTGACAAGGCTGTTCAGGTATTTAAAGAAGGCCAGCATGCTCTATCTTTTAAATGTTTGCTTTTCAATTCCCACCTTCCGACCTTGTGTCACATCTTTCCATGATGGGAGGAAAGTAAATACTGTTAGAGTGGATGACAGCATCTCTTTGTGACGACATTCATTATGTATAAAGATAAACAAGGCCGACACAAAAATTGCCTCAGTCTAGAAGGATTCCTCTTTCACTGATTAAGGACAAAAAAAAAAAAGGTAAAGTCTAGTATCAATTTAATCCACTAAAATTTATTTGGCAAAAAAATAAAACAATTGCCCTTCAATGCCATGCAGGAGAAAAGGTGGTAAAAATTTACAGAGAAGAGGACACAGTTGTCCAGCACTGTTTAAATTTACCTTAAATTGTTGCATTGTTGTCAGAACAGATACAACACTATTGTCATTCAATACCAGTAAAAACTTAACTGAGGGAAATATATAACCTTCAGAGCAAACGTCCTTTTCTTTTTCAAAGAATTTGATAAAATAAAAGAAACTGATAACACATGGGCGAAAACTTGTGAAAACTAAGTTTTGTTGAAGTTATCGATATGGAAAATGTGTTTCAAAGCAGGTCAGACATAACAAGGAGACTGGCACAAGTGCATACGTACATTCATTTTTTTGACATCGTCTATCTTCATCATCTTGATGTGGTTGCCTTCTGGATATTTTACCTGATGACTGGTCTCATTTTCAGAAAGGAATGTTTTAATGTTTACATACATTATATATGTGTGTGTGTGTGTGTGTGTGTGTGTGTGTGTGTGTGTGTGTGTGTGTGTGTGTGTGTGTGTGTGTGTGTGTGTGTGTGTGTGTGTTTGTTTCAGCGTGAAAAAAAAGGTACAAGACGGAGAAGAAAGCGATTGGGTAGATAAATGTGAATTGCTGCACAGGTGAAATTACAATCATTTCATGTTTTGCTCTTTAAGCCAAGGTTGAATAGAATCATGAAATGAAAGCAAATGTTATGAGGGGGAGAGGAGGAAAGGGGAAAAGAAAAGAAAAAGAGTAGAGAGTGAGAAAGAGAGAAGAGAGGGTGAGAGAGAGGAGAAAGGGCACGAGAGAGAGGAGAGAGGGCACGAGAGAGAGGAAGAGAGAGCAGAGCGGTGAGAAGGAAAGGGGAAAGTGAGCAGAGAGGGAGATAGGAGAGAAAGGAGGGAGGAGACCAGAGAGAGAAGAAGGAGGGAAACAGGAAAGAGAAAAGGGAGGAGAGAGAGGAGGGAGGGAGAGAAGAGGAGGGAGGGAGAGAAGGGAAGAAAGGAGAGAGGAAGAACGTTGAGGGAGGAAGAGAGTGAAAGAGAGAGAGAGAGAGAGGAAAGTGCGTGAGAGAGAGAGAGAGAGAGAGAGGAAAGTGCGTGAGAGACAGAGAGAGAGGAAAGTGCATGAGAGAAACAGAGAGAGAGAGAGAGAGAGAGAGAGAGAGGAAGTGTGTGAGAGACAGAGAGAGGAAAGTGCATGAAAGAGAGAGGAAAGTGCGTGAGAGACACAGAGAGAGAGGAAAGGGCGTGAGAGACAGAGAAAATGCAAGAGAGAGACAAAAAGTCATGCAAGAGAGAGACAAAAGGTCACGAGAGAGAGAGAGGAAAAGGATATAGAGTAGAGAAAGACTAGCAATGTTACTTTTGTAAGAAAAGGGCTGTAGGAAAAAGAAGGGATAATATCTCTATTTTCTTGTTTAGGGGAAGTCCTTTACACCTATAAATCGAGACCTTACACAGCATATAACTTATTCAAAATCCTTGCAGTAACTAATAATAATCCAACTCATGACATTTAATTAATCTGACCAAACAACAATCTTCCACTCATGCATGGCTTTAGCTGACCACTAGACTATCCTGCCAATCATACCATACAACCCATTGCAACTAGGAAACTCTCATCACACCTTTGTCAAGGAATATGAATAAAAGCTAATTCTTGCACCTGCTGCTGATTAGTTTGGGCGGCAAGAATGCCATCGTGGAGTCTTGTATAACACTCGAATATTCCCACGCCCTTCATAAGCCACAGCAAACCTGGATTGGATTAATTCTTTCGTTATTGTTGTTGATATAAATAAATCTCAAGGGTTTTTAAGAACATACATACTCCGTGACTCAGATATTCTAACACATTTTCTCTCTGACTGACTGACTGACACACACACACACACACACACACACACACACACACACACACACACACACACACACACACACACACACACACACACACACACACACACACACTTAAATAAACATTAAAACAGCCTGCACGACTTAACCAGCATTTTATTGTGAGTACAACTCTTTATCTTACAGCCTGATAAAGCTGTGTACCACCACGTGCCTCCCCACCCCGTTTGATAACAATCGCCAACCCCAACGTTGTGTGCCACACCTTGATTAACAATCCTATTTCAGCTACCTCTTGTGTGCCTCGGTGAACAACTTCCTCTCCATTATCTTTTACTAACCTCACTTCCTATGACCTTTTTTCTGCTGATTAACCTATTTCCTCTTTTAGTTTTCCTTGCACTTGAGGTTGGGGTGGAGGGGAACATTGATAGTATCACAGATTCACGTTTGAATTAAGGTTGAACCCACATCTGAAGAAGGGAATTTTTGTCCCAAAATATTGTTATGTAGTTGTGGAACGCAAGAAATTATTTATTTATCCGTCTGTCGATCTATCTATATATATTTATGTATATATCTATAAAAGTGAAAGTGTCTGTCTGTCTGTGTGTATATCTGTGTGTCTACATTTCCCTACGCAATAACTCTGTCAATTTTAAGTCTACAGACTCGAAATTTGATATACAGGGTACTGAGATTTGGGATCGGTTTTCAGCCAGAAATTTGGCTGTTAAGGGGTCAAAGTTCAATGATTTGACCTTTGAGAACTCTACCAAACTCCGACAATTTTCGGTCTAAACACTTGAAATTTTAGATATAGGTTCATTGGACATGGATCTAACTTAATAACTTAATTTGAGCCCAAAACAATAAATTTTACAGGGTCATAATAGGAATCAAAGTTAAAAAAATTAACCCTTTTTTTTTGTTTGTTTTTGCTCAGCATACACCTCCAAACACCAGGACAACGCTGGGCTGAAATGCTAGTATGTTTATAAAGATTGGTATTATTGATATACCTGTCTATCTATATATCTTTTTAGCTATCTCGGTCTAATTATCTATCCATCTCTATCTAACTGGCGAGATAAACAAGTGATGAGATGTTAAGCTATGTTTTGATAAAAGTTGTCAAAACATTATTGAGCTATAAAATGGACATCTTTCACTGGAAGCTCTAAAAACAACTGATCCGGAAGTATGTAGTTGTCACGTGATCAGGTTAGCTGGATATTAGAGTGAAGTTGGAATTTGGACTTGGAACAGAGCAGTTGGGTTGACAGTTGCCTTCCCCTCCCCTTGGGAGGGAGATGACGTGTCTCATATTGGAGACCAAGAAAAACCCGACAGGGCAAAAGAAACTCACTTTCCATTCATTTGCATCGATATCTGGAAAATGAAATAAAACTAAAATAAAACCAACTACCGTTTTTGGAGTGAATGCATTTTGTCCAACAGTTTCCCAGCTTCCTCTCCAAGAACAGATGAATTCCAGATGGAACAAGATCAACGACGCAGTGAAAATAAGGTATGCATGTATGACACACATACACCCACATAAGAACACTTCGATCACGGAAAAATCTCAAATAGGTCATAAACAGAATTTGGGTTCAGATAATGAAGAGCCACTACAGACATTATCAACAATGACACGTATACACACACACACACACACACAAACTCAACAACGTAACATATGTTTGATTCAGCAACAATACAACATGTACGTTTGATTAAGTGTACATACAACATAATCATGTTGGTACCGTCCAACAATACAACATAATCATGTTGGTACCGTCCAACAATACAACAATATTATTGCAACATAGTGTGGACGGCTATATGCAAATACCAAGCCACAAGCGAAATGACATCATGGTAAGGTAAAAGAAGACTATAAAAAGGAGAGAGAGCACATTTGAGAAGACGATCACATTAGAGATGTGGATGACGTTCGAGAGCATGTTCATGAAGACAATCATGTACGATACGTTACGACTGTAACGAGAATCACGCATAGTAGGAGAATGAGCAAATAAATGTTGTTAAAGAAAAAAAAGCGAGTTGAAGTTCTTTTCTATGCTTTGTCTACTTTGCGACTAAGGCTACAACGTGTTGGGTAGCGTTACATTATGTTATACAAAAGTTCCATTGAGGCATGAATAAAAAAGGTGGAAACTGCAAAACTCATTCCACCGATATATGTCTTTATTTGCTTCAGTTCGTGTTTATCCATTACACCTCTGAATTGTATTGCCTTCTATAAATTACCTTCATAAAGTATGCTTAAATATATTTTAATTCTTGCAGATTTTGTATGTATTATCATAGAGTTAATGTTTTATCGATTTTTATATATTATAAAGTTATGATTTCAAAATAATTTACAAAAATATCCATATGACTTGGGTTCATCAGCTTGAATTGAAACCGAAATAAAAAACTTATATATATATGAATTTGAGTTCCTTCAGCCATAAATGAAACCAAAACTTATGAAGAATTCTTGATAAAATTATTTATAAAAAGAAAAATAGATTACTGTAGTGCCATCAGCTATAATCGAAACTGAAACCAAAACTTATGAAGAATTCCTGATAAAATTATTTGTGTCAGAAATGGAAGTACATAACAATTAAACTACCAGGATGTAAGCGTGAACCAGAAAATAACACACACTATCGTATTAATATATAGATACTTACAGACACTAGTGTCAAAGGTGAATCTGCATAGCTTATTCCACCATTATATGAATTTATATCAGTTCGTGTTTATCCATTTCACCTCTGCATTGTAGTGCCTTCTATAAATTACCTTCATATACACGCTAAACAATGTTTCAAGAAAACTACACTAACCTCTTTACAAAGATCGGTCAGAAAGTACATTTAAATATGATATTCATGCAGATTTTGTATATATTATTATAGAGTTAATGTTCTATCGATTTATATATATATATATATATATATATATATATATTTTTACAAGGAAGTCACCACTTATCAAGGCCTGGAGGCCACTCGGGAATAAGGGTTATTGCGTGTACAGTAATCAACAACATATATTATAAAGTTGCGATTTCAAAAATAAAAAAAATATATCATGAGGATATATTTTTTCATAAGGACATGGGTCCATTAGCTTGAATTGAGATCGAAATAAAAACTTAAACTTGAGTTCTTTCAGCCATAATCAAAACCAAAACTTATGAAGAATTCTTGGTAACATTATTTATGACAAGAAATGGAAGTACATAACAATTAAATGACCCGGATGTAAGCGTTACACACAAAAGAACACACATGTTATCGTATTAATATATGGATATTTATTACAAAAATATTATATATATAGTTTTAAATAAAATAGGCGGAAGTTTCTCAAGAGCTCTTTCGGCTATCATCTCATCAGGAGAAAATCGATAGCGTACAAAATAATATTATGTCGAAACTTTAAAGAGTTCTAATGGGGAACTATTGAATGTGCCAAAAGTATGGGGACAACTAAAATTAAGTTTATTAACGTTTAAAAAACGATTAAAATATTGGCACAACTAGGGAGAAAAAAAATAAAATAAAATGGGAGAAAAGATTCAAAGTTCCCCAAAGAGAAACAATGCGTTTACTGTTTCCTTCTGCCGGCACAAGGAAGGCTTACGCACCGCAATAGAGACAGACTCCAAAATCTTTAAATGGTTTCTGGAGTCCGCTCTATGTAGCACCTCGAACCATTCTATTTTACATCTATGGGCACAGCACGGGTTGTCAACCAAATGCTGGCCGATAGCCGAGTCCAAGGCTGCAAAAGGAGGGAGACTACCAGACCCCATCCTCCCTTGTCTGATCTTCGATGGAACATGCTGGTTTGAGTCAAAAGATGCAAGGATGTTCGTCCAATATAACCAGTATCGCACTGGCATTTGAATTGAATTATCTATCTATCTATCTATCTATCTATCTATCTATCTCTTTATCTTTCTATTTATCTATCTCTTTCTTTCTCTCTCTATTTATCTATCTATCTATCTATCTCTTTCTCTCTCTATTTATCTATCTCTTTCTTTCTCTATCTATTTATCTATCTATCTCTTTCTCTCTCTATTTATCTATCTATCTCTTTCTCTCTCTATTTATCTATCTCTTTCTTTCTCTCTCTCTATTTATCTATCTATCTCTTTCTCTCTCTATCTATCGGTCTATCTCTTTCTTTCTCTCTTTATCTATCTATCTATCTCTTTCTCTCTCTATTTATCTATCTGTCTATCTTTCTTTCTCTCTCTATCTATCTGTCTATCTCTTTCTTTCTCTCTCTATTTATCTACCTCTTTCTCTCTCTATCTATCTGTCTATCTCTTTCTTTCTCTCTCTATCTGTCTGTCTATCTCTTTCTTTCTCTCTCTATCTATCTGTCTATCTCTTTCTTTCTCTCTCTATCTGTCTATCTCTTTCTTTCTCTCTCTCTATCTCTCTATCTATCTATCTCTTTCTATCTCTCTCTCTCTATATATATATATATGAGAGAGAGAGAGAGAGAGAGAGAGAGAGAGAGGGAGAGATAGGAGATAAATGAAATTAATAAGTAAATATAAGATCATTTACATATGTTGAAAGAAATCGAAATAATAAATAGTGTACGACTTGATGCTGCCAATTGATCGCTAATTTAATATCACCCCCCTTATTGTGCTAATGATGGAATGTATTTAAATCAACCTGATATTATCTCTGAAACGATGGTACATTATCACAGGCTGTTATTCTCTTGATGTCTTTGAACATATGTAAACGATATGTGAATTAATTTATTATTTTCATTTACCTCTCATTTAATCTACTTCGGCTCTAGATGATTTAACACCCGTCTATTGAGCTGATTACATATCTGCAGTGTTCAGGGTGACTGGTTTTAATTTATATGCTTTCTTCTTTATTTAAAAAATTATTTTCCACCCTAATCCAAGCATATTGCCATTTGGATTTAAGGGTTACTATTTGGGATCGTGTCTAATAGAGAACTATCAGGAATTGAGCAATGAGGTGTCTGTTTGCATTACATTTAACTTTCTGCAGGTTAATCCACTCAGGGAAACAAAAAACAGGGAGGGAATTCCAAAGTCTTAGAGGGAAGAAAATATTAGAGTAGAAAGCTTTCTAGCACCTAGGGAAATCAACAGTGAAGGGGTGGGGTTTTGCTGCTTGTCAAGTTAGTCAGGAGTATGTACATCGAGGGGGCACAAGTGCTATAAGTTCATCAGAGTACAAAACATGTAAAACATGCACTATGATGCAACACTGCAGTGATGGGACAGAGATTGGAGCTTGGCTCACAGTACGGGACCTATTAGATTTGAGACATTTTTTGGACCTTGTCTAAGTGTGAAAGACTAGTGATAGATGCACCAGTCAAGATATGACAATAATAATCCATGCATGGACAAATTGTGGCAATGTAAAGCTGTGAATAATTTTCTAGAATGGTAGAGGGAAGCCACCTTCTTTGCAGCTGCCTTTGCAATGTCCTCAATGTATTTGTGTTAATGTTTAAATTAATACTTTCTGTGAATATTAAGTTGACGAGTTTGAAAGATGGGCTCTCAAGTAGGATGGAAGCACCCTAAGTTGGGAACCTCTGCACTGAGATTATGTATATCATCATCACACAGTCTTTCATAGCAGAAGCTGACTAGTCAGGGTCTCAGTGCTTTATCCTACAGTGTTGTAGCATTCCGGGCTCAGTGTGGAAAGTTTCCCCACAAGTAGCGCATGGGTAGTTACCAGCGTTGTGCCTTTGGTAATCTTATGTTCAGACCTGGCCTTTATTTTTGCCTCTATTTCCGCCTTTCCCTTGTGAAGGCTACCAGCAACTTTTTGCCTCTATTTCTGCCTTTCCTTTGTGAAGGCACCAGTAACTTCGGTTTGCTGCTAGCTCTTCCCAATTTTTCACGTCCATATTTGTTGCCTTTAAGTAGCACTTTATCACATTCTTGTAGCCGAGTTTCTGCCCACCAATCATTCTGTACCCATTTTCCAATTCTCCATACAATAGGATTTTTGGGATGTGATTGTTTTCCATAATGGCCACATGTTCAGCCCATCATAGTTGTGTGGTGGCGAGTACAACTTCTATGCTGTCCGTGTTGGCTTTGTTGAGTACTTCAACATTTTGTATAAGATCATTCCATTTAATTTTCATAATTTTTCTATTGTATTGCTCCCAACCTCTTTACGTGGTCCGTGTACAGTGTGTAGGTTTCTGCTGAATATAGTAGAGCAGGTAATACCACTGCTTTATTAAGTTTGCATTTTGTTTCTAGTCTAATACCATTCCTTGATCATAATCGTTTTTCTTGTTTTCCAAACGAAGTTCACACACTCTAGATATGGCAACTTATTTCCTTGCACGGTTGTTGATATTTTGTACTTCCCAGCTACTTAAAATCAAAACCGTGAAAATAATATAAAAATAAAATCTGACCACAGAAAAAAAAGAGAAAAGTTTAAATTTTGTGAAATTCAGACAATTTTAGATACTGTTGAACTGATTGAAGTTTCCTCAACTTTTAAGAACTTATACAAGTTGTGTTATGCATCGATGGCTTAATTTTTATAAAGAATAGAACCAAACATTACTAAAGGTTGGTAGTTCAATATTTATATAAAAAAGTGTGTATATAACCTCATGGAAATTTGCCTGAATGTGATATCAGTCTTAAATTTTTCACTGTTTATAATGATTGATGGATCTCGTGTGTGTATATTGTCAGGTGATGGTTGGTATATTACCTCAGTTTTCCCTGTATTTACCTGATGACCGATTTTCTGTGCCATTCTACAAAACGAGTTTACCATGTTTTAGATTTAGTACCGGGGTTAAAAAAAAAGGGTAAAAAGCGTTGGTGCAAGCATACATCTTTAATTTTGTTCTGTAGTTCACCTCTATCTGATCACACTCTTGCTTACCCACTGATACTTTTCCCCTTGTGTCTCCATGAAACTGTTTAACAATTTAAGTAATGTCAGCATCCAAATGTCTTAAGGATTCTCCACAGTATGTTTCTCTCAACTGTGTCAAAAGCTTTTCGGAAGTCAATGAAAACTACATATAAATCTTGGTGCTGTTCAATAGCCTTTTCTAGGATCTGTTTGAGGCTAAGATCATATCAGTTGTTGACCTCTCTTGCCTGAAACCATATTATGATTCAGTAAGCACCTTTTCTGCCAGGCCTGAGAGTCTTTTTTTTTTTTTAACTATTTTCACCATGATTTTGCTTACTATTGATAGGAGAGATATACCCCTACAGTTACTGCAGTCTCTGTGGTCAACCTTGTTTTTATATATGACTATTATCATGACATCTTTGAAGTTCTGTAGCAGAACTTGGCATCTCTAGCATTTTGTTATAAGTTCATACAGTTTTTGCACAAGCACCTCTCTTCCAAACTTATAGATTTCAGCAGGGATATTATCGTACCGTTGGGACATTCATTTTTGTTTTCTTTATTGCATCTAATAACTCTTCTATCACTGGTTCATTGTTCGTGTCCATTTGAGGTGTGATGTAGTCTAGAACTTCATCACAGCCCTATCACCTTAAATGGACATAAACAATACATACATACATACATACATACATATATATATATATATATATATATATATATATATATATATATATAGGATGATTCCAATATTTTTCCTGATGTTGATACAATTATCAATTCCGTACTAAATTCCTGAATCCAATTCTTATAAATCTCTTAATATAAATATTAATAAATATTAATAAATAAATATTAATAAATAAATATTAATAAATATTAATAAATAAATATTAATAAATAAATATTAATAAATAAATATTAATAAATATTAATAAATAAATATTAATAAATAAATATTAATAAATAAATATTAATAAATAAATATTAATAAATATTAATAAATAAATATTAATAAATAAATATTAATAAATAAATATTAATAAATATTAATAAATAAATATTAATAAATAAATTATAATAAAAAAATATTAATAAATAAATATTAATAAATAAATATTAATAAATATTAATAAATAAATATTAATAAATATTAATAAATAAATATTAATAAATAAATATCAATAAATAAATATCAATAAATAAATATTAATAAATTAATATTAATAAATAAATATTAATAAATAAATATTAATAAATATTCATACATAAATATTAATAAATAAATATCAATAAATAAATATCAGTAAATAAATATTAATAAATAAATATCAGTAAATAAATATTAATAAATAAATATCAGTAAATAAATATTAATAAATAAATAAATATATATATATATATATATATATATATATATATATATATATATATATATATATATATATATCCATTTTGAATTTGGAAACAAATGAATCTCACGGGTAAGAAATTCATTTTTATAACATGAATAGGTTAGCTAAATTAATTAAGAACAGGAAACTAGATCTAATATTTCTAACAAATCTCCTTTTTAAGATTAAGGAGCTCCCCACGTCCTCTACCCGGCTGGAAAAAACGTGTCGGTGGCCAGCTAAGAACGTGGCTCGGGACTATCAAAACCGATGCTGAACTTATTTCGGGCCCGCTCATCTATGGCCTGTCTCGTTGGAGACGTGACTGGCTGTTGCTCACTCGGGATCTTGCTTCCGATCGCCGGGCTTGGGCCGCAGCGATACGAGATGTGCATCTTCATGAAGCCGACTCAACTCCTCCAGGGTGAATGTCGTTTCAAGTACAAGTAAGTAGTATTAAGGAGGTGGTGTTTGATCAACATATCTGGGGAGCCATGATTTAATATACTGTTTTGTTTTTAAATCCCTGAAACAGTGTTTCATGGTAAACAACTGATGATCCCTTAAATTTCATTGGTACAATATTGAATTCGAGAGAGCAAGTTGATGCAGTGATTGCAGGTTATTAAATGACTTACTGACTAAATAGTTTTCTAACAAATGATAAAAAAAATTTTTTTGTATAGTTTTAAAGGTTAACCTGGCATGAGGATACTTTTCCATAGAAGTAAACCCTGACCAAATATTCAAAATCACATAGTATTCGCTGCCCAAGTAAGATCTCCTCACTATAGCTAACCCACATTAGCTTTTCCGAGGAATGGTGCACCTTCTCCAAGTGATGTTACCCCAAGTAATAGCACGAAGCTGGATACTTCACCAGACTAGATAAATTCTTGTCCTGGAATCCAGTAAGACCAAGAGACCAAAACAAAAGATATACAACAACATATGAAAATGGTTAATTGGGGAGAGAAAAATTATGTTCTCAATTTCTTTATTAACTCAGTGTTTCAAAGATAAAGAACTTAAATGGAACATTCGAATATCTATGTATCTCATATAGACTGGCTAAAAAGAGGATTGCCCCACTATGATTCAGGAGAGGATTATAATGGCTGCCCAACATCAAGGTTTGATGAATTAAAATATAATATTGAGGTGTATTTTATGACCGGGCAACACCGGGCAGCCTGTTAGTATACAAGAAAAGGTGACACGTGACATAACGATGAAAGAGTATGTCAGAATTTCGTTTAACACTTTGAAATATGCCATCAGCATCAAAACAGCTATTTGGGACACATTTTGTAAAATTTTAATTTTTTAACCAGTGATACTGAATGAAAACTCATTTTAATTATAACTAGCTGGGGGAGGGGGGGATGCTTGAGCATAAAACACGTTTAGATATGATATCTTAATTTGTTCAGATTTCATATATATTATTATAGAGTCATGATTTCGAAAGTAAAAAAAAAGCATTTATGTGCCATTAGCTAGAATCGAAACCGAAACTATAGCATCCAAAGCTAGTAACATTACCACTGTACCAACATGACGCGCATATAAACTGATCAAAAATTTAAAATAAACCGAGATAAATTTACAAATGTTCCACGATTTTTTTCAATTCTGACCCGTTTTAAAACAAGACCCATAAAAGAACGGCCCGTAAAAAATCCAATCATTTGAGGCCCCTAGCGCCCCTCTTTGACTTTTAGTTTCGGTGGAGATAGAGTTTGAAAATATGGAGACAGACAGACAAACTTATAGCCGTTTATATATTAGATTTCAGTTTTAGGAGATCAGAGGTTTTCTTGGCTTTCTCGTCAACTTCATAAACTATAAGCATGTTGATATGGGTCACGTTTTAGATGGAGACATCCTGCATATAATTATTAATAGATAGAAGATATCTTTACTGTTTTACCAGGTGCAAATGCAGAGATAACATCCTCTTCCCCATATACCATTAGCTTTTTTCGTATCAGTACAACTATCAGGTGAGCGCGCATGCATGTTGATGCAGACCCCACCCACAATCCACGAAAAAATGCTTTATAGACAGAAACCTGTTTTTCAGATCTTTTATGAGTTGTAGATTACACATCATCTCAGTAAATTCCGTAGATGGACGACGACCCCTCATAACTGCATAATCTATATATATACAAAAGACAAAACGCGCGCGCGCGTGTTTGCATGTCTCGCAAAAACTTTTAACAGAGGCGACGGATTTTTGCCAGATCGATATCATTCTAAAGCTCGAACCTTCCATTGACAAATATCAAAAAATTGGCCAAAAACATTCATTCTCATTCCTTCACCCTCAACTGGGCAGTTTTGTACAGGGAGGGGTATCAAAAAAAAATCGTTCGTTCATATTCTCTCCTACTGCTACTATGACAATAACGTCATGTTTGACCTAGAAAAGGTTGACGTTAGTTTAAACCACTTGCAGTTTTTTTAAATGTTTACTTTCGTCACTTCTCACTTCTTTTTTTTCTTTTTTTTTTTTTTTCTTTTTACACAGTGATCACCACTTATCAAGGCCCGGAAGCCACTCAGGGATAAGGGTTATTGCAAGTACATTACGTTAGTGTGGAGATTTGATGAAGTGTTTACTTAAGGGGGCGGTTCATTAGGAATTTGTTAACATTGGACTTGAAGACATCCAAGTTGTAGTCCGGTGGGAAGCAGGCAGACGGAACAGAATTCCACAGGCGTGCAGTTGATGTTAGTTTAAACCACTTGCAGTTTTTTTAAATGCTTAATTTCGTCATTTCTCACTCCTGTCTCTTTGGCGTCGACTATTTTTTCTGCCTTAGCCTCGAGGCTTTCGTTTCGAGCCTACTTCCTTACCAAAACTTCTTTACTCCCCTACACACACACCCCCCAAACACACGGTCATCAGTGCTGTTATCTTAAGATTGCAGGTTCGATCCGACACGGTTATTTATGCCATTTTTTCCTGCTTTTCGCTGATTTTTTTTGGTTTTTATCTTTCCGAGTTTTTTTATTTCCCTTTTTTATGTTCGTTCGCTGTTTTATTTTGTTTTACCAATTTTTTTAACATCGTTTTTTTTTATAATATTTAAACAGGGTTAACCCCCTCCCTACACACACACTTTCAAACACCCGGGCAATGCCGGGCACCCCCCGCTAGTCTATATATATAAAAGGTAAAACGGCCGTGCCCGTTTTGTATGCCGACAAAAGGCTTTTTTCGACGGGGTTCTCAATGAGGTTACATTTATTTAGAACTTTCCTTATACTTTCTAGATTATAATATCTACGATTTGCGAACGAACGGCGTCTATCTTTTTTTGGATCGACTTTTAAAAAATTCCCTCTATTCTGTCCTTTCGTGTGTTTGTTCATCTTAAATATAAAGCGAAGCTGATCAAAGCAAAGTAGATTGCCTGATTTTCCTGCCAGGACATTCAGAAAGGCAATTAGCTTTGATTAATGTAGGGGAAACTCTTCATATCAGACAATTGCTATTTATTTGGACACTGCCAGAGCTTCCCCTTTTTGGGGGGAGCTGGTTTTCTCCAACATCGTGGGGAAACAAATAAATAATAAAATGGCAGAAAGCAGGAAGCTTGACTGGCCTCGAGCCAAATGTTAATTTCTGCATCTGCGTGAACTCATTCATTTAGTAAGTCAACTTTTGGATAAAAAAAAATCCCTGGTTTCCAGTGTTTGCTTGTCTTTCTCGTATAAATAAAGCAAAACTGATCGAAGCAAACACAAGCGCCTCCTGGCCTTCCGGGCCGGAACGTCTTCAAGTGATTAGCTCTGATCGATCTGGGGAAACCCTTCATATCAGACAATTGCTATTCATTTGGACACTGCCAGAGTTCCCCCTCTTTTCCCCCACATTATAAACAACCTCCTGGGGAAGCAAATAAATACCACAACAGAAATAGGAAAACTTAACTTGCCATCGGGCAGGTTTAAAAGCCACTTTCATTTCTGCGTCGAGCCTACGATTCTTAAGTTGATTACCAACTCAATGAATTCACTGTCCTCTTTGGCGTTACGGTTAACGAGGATGACTAATTACTGTACGTTTTTTAGTTCGTTCCCACCTCTCTCTCTATCTTTTTTTTTTTAATTTTTTTTATTTCGTCTTTGTGCCAATATCCTTCACCCAGGCAAAAGTTAATTACCTACTCATTTTTTTTCACAGAATTAGGAAGTTTCATGGGAGTATGAAATTCACAAGCGGTCTCAAGTCGTATGTATATCCCTGTCAGGGGAGATGACGACGTTAGGTTTTTGCAATTCTTTCAGAGGGGTGTCAACGTCCTCCTACATACAGCGCCTGGAATTCCCAAATTGGTCACCCATTTTAGTAAGGACTAGGTTCAACATTGCTTAACTTCAGTGATCTGACAGGAACCGGTGTGTCAACGTGATTATGTCATATCCACAATGAGAATAGTAGTCCAAATACTCCAAGTATCACATTGGTTTGTTTAGAAAGAGTAATCTACTTATATAATAGTTTTGGGGTGGGGCCATGAATCCTAGGAGCACCGGCACTGCAGATGCTAAAATATTTCAATCAATATGAACAAGAAGCTGAGAAAGTGGATATAATTATTATTTGGATTTTTCAGACTATTGCTCTCATCTTGAGCGTTATTCGTACAACGTTTTGGTTGATGTAACCTTCAACCTGCTTCATGTGCATCTCGTCAAACTCTAGAATCTGCGTGGAATTTCAAACAGAACTCTTTATTTAATCTACATAGGTAGCATGCTCTCATCCCGTCAGCCATCACTGAATAGAAGTTCTAAGTATTTCGAAATCATATTTTTCGCCCCCCCCCCCACACTGAGGATTGAAACTTCAACCTCCAAAAGAGTGTGAATTTTACAACTGATTTTATCAAGTATTCTATCCATTGCGTCATGGCACAGTGGATAGAGTACTTGGTAAAATCACAAGTTCAACAGAAAGATACCTGAATTCGATAAGAGACACCTGAAAAAGATTGGAGGTTACATCGACTGTAACGTTATGAAAATAACATTCAAGATGAGAACAGTAGTCGGAAATAATATAAATATGAATAATCCTCATCTCAAAATTTCAGAAATGGGATATCATTAATCAGGAAGGAAACAATCATGAATGAGATTATTATTGCTTATCATTAGAGATGGGACCAGCTGCAAAGTTCAATGTTAGGTCAGATAGAGAGAGAGAGAGAGAGAGAGAGAGAGAGAGAGAGAGAGAGAGAGAGAGAGAGAGAGAGAGAGAGAGAGGAGACATTCCCAAGAAGACCCGGATGTGACACTAGAAGGGAGCGGCCTCCTTTAAAAGAAGATACCACAATATTCTGGATCATTTGAGAGACACAGCAAAACTTTTGGAAAAATATGTTCACAGCAATGGCAATATATTAAGTTATCTTGTCTGATTTTTCAAGTCAGACCCAAATAGTATTATAGATAAACACAAATGTTGTACTGAAACAGTCAGTCTGTGGATGACTATAAAAGTCCCACTCTCTTTTTAAATTGAGTACTTTATAAATAAACAAACAAATCACTGTCCCCAGAGTTGAGAAATGCAAAGGTTTTTTTGTTTGTAAATAAACAAATAGAGCACTGTAAAGTGGTGGTCAATGTTTGTATGAAAGTACTGTAGATATCATTGATTAGCAGTGTCTCTCACCAGCTGCTAATATGTTCTTGACAATCAGAGATGGACCATTTATCTGTCAGGCTGAGGTATTATGTCCTTCCCTCTTTGGGAAGTGGTTGCTTTATTATTAACTGCTTAAGGTACCCCTATTGGGAAATGCTAGGCATTTGGGCAGTTCAGGCTACTTTTAGAGGTCAGTCTTTTGGCCAAGATCAAAGTGTAGTATCTGTTCTTCAGATGCTGCACTTCCATTTCTTGTTCTCTTTCGGTGGAGGATGAGTCCTTCACGACTGAGACAATTTTTTATTTTTGTACCTTTTCTCCACGTTAAAAAACGACCCTGGTGTCTAACTCTGTCCCGTGGGGAGGCATAGTAAATAGGTACTTTTAGAGGTCAGTCTGGTTCTCCCATTGAGGCCGTAGCCCCCCCCCCCCCAACCCGCTTTACTTCCAACCTTGTGCTACATCTTCTTTCCTTGTGAACTGAAGATTAGAGCTACTGACTATCAACTTGGTGGTTGTTAGTTTTATCCTGGGCTTGGAATGGATGTTATTCTAGCTTCACTGAAGAGATGTGATACAGCGAAACAGTTTATCTGTGGATAACTATAGTTCACGGATTTTTCTTCATATCATTTACTTGGGTTGAGCACTTTGTAAATATATCCTCACCTCACGCGTATTTAAGCTATTTCTTTTTTTTTTTTTTTTTTACATGGGGGGCACCACTTATCAAGGCCCGAAGGCCACCCAGGGATAAGGGTTATTGTGTGTACAGTAATCAATGAGATAGTATTGTAGTAATCGTTAGTATAGGGGGTTTTGATAGAGTGTCTTACTTAAGGGGGCGATTTGTCAGGAGTTTGTTTATGTTGGACTTGAAGACGTCCAAGTTGTAGTCAGGTGGAAAACAGGCAAGCGACAGAGAGTTCCGCTGGCGTGCAGTTCTAAGAAAGAAGCTTTGCTCATGGAATCTACGTTTGGATTTAGGCACAGATAGAGAGTGGGGAAAATTATTGACAGTAGTTTCAGCCAGCGAAGCCCACTATTAATTTGTTTGTAAACAAACTTATGGTTAGAACACTGTTGCGATGGGCGGGTGTGCATTTAATACACACTCGAAGAGAAATATTTATGGCACCTATTCGTGGTCCAATGGTGAGAGCTGCCAACTTTCAATGCGATGGTTGTAGGTTCGATCCATGGCTGGGGAAAGGTGTATGTCTAGCCACATTGATGAGTTGTGATACAACAAAACAGTACTGTATGTGGATGACAAATATATATATATATATATATGTATATATATGAATAACAATTATTCCAAGATCCAAGGTTTTATTTATCTTAATCAGTTCTTTCAATACATTAAAATATCGTAAAATATTTTACAATGAATATTTTTATGTTAATATTGAATTTTTCTTTACGTATCATCATTATTTATATATGCTCTGTTGTCATATTGAACAATCACAGAGTTCACAAAGAGTGAAATATACTTGCAGAAATAGTTTTAAATAGTTAATAGTTTAAAAAATACTAGCATTTCGGCCCGGCGTTGCCTTGGTGCTTGGAGGTGTAGGTTGAGCAAAAAAAAAAAAAAAAAGCAGTCAATTTTTTATAACTTTGGCCCCTATTATGACCCCTTAACATTTACGTTTTGGACTCAAATCAAGTTATTAAGTTAGATCCATGTCCAAGGAACCTATATCTAAAATTTCAAGTGTTTAGACTGAAAATTGTCAGAGGAGTTTGGTAGAGTTCTCAAAGGACAAATCGTTGAACTTTGACCCCTTAACAGCCAAATTTTCAGCCGAAAACGGATTACAAAGATTTTCCCAAATCTCAGTACCCTGTATATCAAATTTCGAGTCTGTGGACTGAAAATTGGCAGAGTTAAATGCGTAGGGAAATGTATGCAGACACACACAGATACTTGTACTTTTATATATATACTAGCAGTTCAACCCAGCGTTGCCCGGGTGTTTGGAGGTTTATGTTGAGCAAAAAAAAAAAAAGTCATAGTAGGAAGGCAGGCTCGAACCCGTACCGCAAAGGAAAAGAACGGGGGGAAAAAAACCTGACGTCTTTGCTGTTATGGCCACCGCCAAACCGGAAGTAACGTAGGCTTAAATTGAGGCTAGACAATTGAAAGGGGAGGATGACTTTCGAAAATATCGGCAAAAAAAGCGCCCCCCCCCCCTGTAGAAAAGTGCCCAGTTGAAGGTGAAGATATTAATGATTTTAACCAATTTTTCGATATTTGTCGTCTAAAAGGGTGGACTTCAAATAATACTGATCTTGTAAAAATCCGTCCCCTCTGTCGAAAGTTTAGGCAGGCATGCAAACATACATACATACATACATTTATATATTGGTAACTAAAATTTTTAGACCAAAACTGATTAAAAAGCTTGCCCTATCTCTGAATGCCTTTTATGTAAAATTTCAAATGTTTAGACCAGAAATTGTTTGAGTAATTTGGTAGAGACTGCAGAGGTCAATTTTTTTTTTAACTTTTACCCCTATTATGACCCCTTAACCTTTATTGTTTTGGGCTCAAATCAAGTTATTAAGTTAGATCCATGTCCAAGGAATCTATGTCTAAAATTTCAAGTGTTTAGAACCAAAATTGTTGGAAGAGTTTGGTAGAGTTCTCAAAGGTCAAATCATTGAACTTTGACCCATTAACAGCAAAATTTCTGGCTGAAAATGTATTACAAAGATTTTCCCAAATCTCAGTACCCTGTACATCAAATTTTGAGTCTGTAGACTTAAAATTTACAGAGTTATTGCGTAGGGAAATGTAGACACACAGACACGTTCACTTTTATAGATATACTAGCATGGATGCCCGGCGTTACCCGGGTATTTGGAGATGTATGTTGAGCAAAAAAAAAGAAAAAGTGGTCAATTTTTTTAACTTTGACCCCTATTATGACCCCTTAAAATTTATTGTTTTGGATTCAAATTAAGTTATTAAGTTAGATCCATGTCCAATGAATCTATATCTAAAATTTCAATTGTTTAGACTGAAAATTGTCGGAGGAGTTTGGTAGAGTTCTCAAAGGTCAAATCGTTGAACTTTGACCTTTTACTTGCCAAATTTCTGGCTGAAAACCGATCACATCGATTTTCCCAAATCTCAGTACCCTGTATATCAAATTTCGAGTCTGTAGACTTAAAATTAACAGAGTTATTGCGTAGGGAAATGTAGACACACAGATACACACACAGTTTCACTTTTATATATATATATATATATATATATATATACACTAGCAGTTCCTCCCGGCTTTGCTCGGACTCTATGTACTGTTCATAAGGTATATATTAAAATGTGTTAATATGTAATGTAATGCCTTTCTCTATGATAGTCTTCCTTAATTACCATAGAGAAAACACAGACAGACATTTTCACTTTTATAGATGTATATATAGATATATAGAGAGATTGGATGCAATATATAGTGATGATTTAAAAAGTATTAAAAAAAAGACTTATGCGCCAGAATCGAAATCGAAACGTTTAGCTCACGATTTATTTTGTCTCTGCTGTGAGTGACTGGGCTATGAAAACATGTTTACTGCATGGCTAAAATTAAAACATGAACCAATAGCTACTACGTTATGCATTCGTAATGCCGGTGTTCGACCTTCACCTGGCAAATGTAATTTTTTTTAATTTTCACACTTTTGCACCAATTTTTCCGGGCTAAAACCCAAATATAAAGTTTTGCCTGGATTCATATACCTTATATATGAATTTCCATGTCTGTAGACCAAAAACTCTAGGAGTTTGGTAGGAAAAATTTGTTAAACAAAAATATATACGTATACATAAATATATATGAAACAATTTTTTGTTTACTATAAACTTTTTACGCAAATATTATGCAAGTATAAATCATGTAGAATATCTGCATGAATATAATTACAGGTAATAGTTAACTAAAGATGATTATCCCATTAAAAAACCGAAGCAACTATTAGGGAATTAATTAAAATGAATGTTTAAAAGAATATGCAAATCAGCTTCTTTTGCTAGTGAATGCAATTCCACAACCCATATATGAGTAAATTGTATTTTCTTTTTAAATAAATAGAAAAGAAGGTTTTTAATATGAATATCAATACACACAAAAGAAAAACGAATTTATAGGAATATATATATATATATATATATATATATATATATATATATATATATATATATATATGGGGGAACTGCCGACTGTCAACACGACGGTTCTAGGTTCAATCCTTGGCTAGGGAGAGATGCTAGTCTAGCGGCACTGATGAGTTGTGATACAACGAAACAGGACTGTATGTCGATGACTACAAATATATATATAAAATTGTTTTAATATCGTATAAGTATTTAAACACACAATACACATACTTGTGTTGTATCTTAAATATAATAGATTTAAGAAACACGAAAAAAAAAAAAAACATCAGCACAATCTTTGAAATAATGGGACCTATTTTCAGACAGCCGGAACTAGAGTTTCATTACAGCTCAAAGACAAAACCAGGAATGGAGAGTAAAAGGTACTAAGTAAGCTGGGAATGAAGCATATCAATTTTTTTTAAAAATGATCTAAAGCATTTAAAATGAAAATGTACATATCACAATGGTAACAAAGAGCAATGATGTGTGAAACACAATGAAGCCCACCACTAACCCTAACCCTAACCACTTGAGGCATATATATGAAGCAACCAATACGAAAATTCCCCTCAAAGTTTTTTTCCAAGTATTTTATCCCAGTGTGTGGTAAAATAAAAAATAAAAAAACGAAAAACCTGAAAAAGTTTACTTTCAAGAAAGTAAGGTCTGTTGCAATTTAATTGTTTTTGCCAAAATGGCGTCGATGCAGTAGGTGTGGAATGTGGGGTTACTTTGTGGTGTGGTGCTTGTAGGGACGATTGGCTATTTTTTTATGACAGCAGATGTAAGGCAATACAATACAGAAGTATAACAGTGGAGCAAGCTATGTTGATTCATATTTTATTAGTAAAATATATATCTTTTTTTTTTTTACCTTAACATTGCATTGTGTTCTTACTTGTGTAGAAGTTCCATATCATATGATATTTTGGGAAAATTTTCCTTCTTCAGATATATATTCAACTTTAGTTCAAACGTGCATATGGGGGCTATTGTAAACGTGAATAGTTTTGCGAAAATTGAAAAAGAACCCGAAATTAATTTTTTATTTTGTCTTAAAATATATTGTTCTGCAAACTTAATAATGTGTTAATATTCTATATCATTCTATCTATCATGTTTACACAAGGGAGTCATCACTTATCAAGGCCTGAAGGCTCTCAAGGATAAGGATTAATGAGTGTACAGTGGCCACCAGGACAACAGCATAGTAATCGTTAGTGGTGGAAATCATGTATAATTTTTTTATTCAAGGGGTCATCTCAACAAGAACTTGTTTAGATTGTACTTGAAGACAACAATATTGTAGTCAGCTGGAAAGCAGACCAGCAGAACAGAGTTCCGTAGGCGAGCAGTTTTAGGAAAGATGCTTTGTTCATGGAATCTGTGTTTAGATCTAGGCACAGGGATTGGGGGAAGTTGCTCATAGTGGTTATAGCTAGTCGAGTGTTTTTTTTTGTGAAAGTTTAGCAAAGAGGGGCTCAATATACGTTAACATGACTTAGGCTGACATATACTCGGTGCGTTTTTTAACAGTATTTTGTAGAATTTTTTAGTTTGAACTCATTTTCCCAAACTTAATGTATTCAACTAAGAGCTCGCTGCCATTTGTCTTTTTCAAATATATTGATAAACACTGTATGATTTTCGAACCAATTAAATCTGATTTCGATGTTGAAACATACAATATTAAAAGATGTCAAGATGACTTATTGCTATTTCCACGATAGGTGCTCGACTCAGCTCCAATGTACCTCCCTTCTTCCTGTAAAACCTTCACAGCAAGAACTCGACGCTTAAACAACCCCTAACCCGGCTAGGGATTTTTATCATCGCCCTCCAAAATCAACAGAAATTAGACGATTCCTGTAACGACCTAGTCTCTATGTTTGCCTAATGCCACGTTTACATATATTGAGTGAGTTTTTAACAGTATTTTGTATAATTTTTTAGTTTGACTCATTTTCACAAACTTACAGTGTTCAAATAAAAGTTTGCCACTATTTGCCTTTGTCGTCTTTTTAAAATATATCGATAAACACTGTATGATTTCCGAACCGATTAAACATTTTCAAGTGAGTAAAACCACTAAAAAATTTTCCAGATAGGTAGAAGAGTAACTTATCTTGTCTTTGATAACATTTATTTGTTATGTTTGTTTTTTGACAATTTTATCGAATCTATGTGTATAGTAAAACAAACTCGTAAATACCCTTGACAAACCTCAATAAGAAGCAAAATCCAACCCCCACACAGTCTACGCCAGAAAGCTTTATATTCTAATATTTTTTTCTCCAGAACTGCTAGACTTTGGAATTCCTTTCAGAGTTCCTGCTTCCCTGACTGTATTGACATGTAGAAGTTCAAGTATAATATAAACAGATATCTTGCTGCTCAACTCCCTACATAGTATCCCTGCAATTTATGTCTCAGATAGTAACCCCTTACAAAGTTGCACTGTGCCTTATTTAGGGTGAAAATGCAAAAAAAAAATAAAATAAATAAAAAAATAATCTAAGATGACTGCAAAATATAGTGAAACCCCCCCCCCCCCAAAAAACGGCTAATCTTATTTCTTCTTTTATGATCCAGAATTTGACTTCTGGCTGAACTTGGGTGACTCTTCTAGAAGGATTGGTGCCGGTGGACACAGGTAGGGGCGGGGGGGGGGTAATGGAAACCCCTAGAATAAATTAGGTTGTATAAGGATGGTAATGTGCTATAGTGATGGCATTAATGATGATGATGATGATGCTGATAATGACAGGGAGTGGTTGAGAGATGGGGGAGGGCAGTATTTAATCTTTTTTTTTTTTTTTTAGTTTTAATTATGCCGATGGTTGGGACTGATAAAAATGGTGTTGGTCATGTGGAGATAGAGGATAAAGGAAAGATCCCAGGAAGGAGTAGATGGAGGGGGGGGGAGGATTATATCCAGAGTTAAAATTACAAGGAAGTACAAAAAAAAAAAAAAGAGACATCTTCTCTTTCACCCTCTTCTTCTTAAGCATTAGTAACACAGAAAAAATAAGGGGGGGGGCAAAGTGAGGATAGGAAAGATTGTTAGATAGGGTGGGTACATAGAGGTAGTGAGTGAGTGGGGCATTCCCTAAGTGACAGATATCAAGAGATGTCAGGAACAGATAATTTACTTGAACTAAGAGAAAGAAAAAAAAAAAAAATGATAAGAAAAAAAAAAATGATAAGAAAAAAAAAAAGGAGGGGACAGCGGGGGGGGGGCATGTAACTTAAGAAAAGAAAGTTAAATGGTGACTATTGGTAATTTTAGTAGTTTATTAAATAACTGATATTACTTTTCAAATCCAAAATATTCAAAACTAGCAGGCGACGGTGCTCGGGATTGAATGATGATCAAGGAATGTTTCACACTCCCATATTTTTATTGTCATCTAAATTGATGGCTTAATATCAGGGTATTATCACAAATACTTGGATAATTATATTTATAGCCAGGGATGATAAGAACTAACCAGTCAGGTACAAGAATCACTTTATAAAATATACTGAATCTTTTTAAAATTTTTCAGTCATAGCTTTTCATCTTGACACCAGAAGCTAACTACATTCTGCTGATCCTGACTGGATTAATGCTACCAATTTTTTACCTTGAATTCTTTACAATTCAAAACTACTCTGACTGGACTGATTCTGCCATTTTTGTGGGGGACATCTACATTTAATATTTGCAATTGGATAAATTTCTTTTCTGTACAATACGCATTTCTTTAGCCAACTCGTTTTGGGTCATTTTCTATTACAAAAATTGTTCTCTCTCTCTCTCTGAGTGTCCTCAAATTTGTACAGAACTATACATATATACCTAAATTTTGCGCTTGCTACTATTTGATTCTGCAATTACATATTAATATATAGTTATTCAAGCACGTCTGATTGAACATGACAGAGTTCTTCTTTTTTCCGATTTTGAGGGATAATTTTTCAATTCGCCGAGCGGTCTTTTTTATATCGGCTGGCATGTTGTATATTATGGTGCCCAGTAGTTGTTGTTCAGCCATATTCTTCTCAAGTGCTTTCAATCAGTGCATCTGATTGTCATCAGGAGCGGTTGTTGTTGTTGTTGTTATTTTCTTTATTTAGGCTTGGTGTATTTATAGTTAGTTTTATTTTTTTTATTATTATTGGTTATAAAGGTGGGTGCAATTTAATTAAATGATGAAAATAAAACAGACCGCTCGACGAATCAAAAAGTTATCCAACAAAATTGGAAAAAAAGAAGAACTCAGTCGTATTCCATCAGACGTGCTTGAATAATGACTTGCTGCCAAAATATACTAATATATAATTGCATATATTATAGTTGTTATATATTATATAGTTGCAATATTTAGAACATACTATTGGGTATGATCACAAAAATTTGGACGATTGATAATGAATCAATCAGGTACTAGAATCGCTGTATAAAATATGCTCTTTGAATTTTTCAGTCATAGATTTTTATCTTGGCAGCAAAAAAAAAGCAAGCTACATCCTGCTGATCCTGACTGGATTAATGCTACCAATTTTTTACCTTGAATTTTTTTTTTTTGTTAATAATTTAAATTACAAGTTTCTCTGACTTGATTGATATTCCCAATTTTAGTTTGGAACAACTATATTTAATATTTGCAATTGGATCATAGTGAGAATATTGTAGTATATTTGTTGTACGGGAGTAAAAATCACATTTTCTCCGTGTATGAGATATGCCATGTCACATGATTGAATTCAACCAATGAAATATCTACATTTGCATTTTCAACATGTTTGATACTCGAGTTAAGAGTATGGAAAGTTGCTGATAGTGGTTATAGCTAGACGAGTGTTTTTTTTTGTGAAAGTTTAGCAGAGAAGAACCATCATAAATTGGAGCTTGGAAGAGCACTTGCCATAAAATAATGATAGAACAGACAGGCTTGCATCATCTCTTCTGTGGAAAAGAGCTGACGGGGAAGAGAAAAGAACATCACCTACTAGGTTTCGAGGCTGGTTTTGAACTATCAAGGCAGGATAGAGTGTTCCAAGCAGCTCCTTACCAGATGTGGCAACAGTACTCCATACTAAGATATACTTGGCTCTTGTACAGGTAGAGGACTGCATCAGCAGTGAAATATCTACTCATAAAGCAATCATAATCATGTTTAGTTAAATGCTCATTTTACATATTAGCATGTACTGGACAGCAACTGACACCATTACAATTCATAAGTTTATTTTTTAAGTTGGGTCCCTTTTTATTCCCTTACATCTTTGTAAATGTGAGTGTTATTATTGGTATTTATTTGCTTTCCCATGAGATCAATATGTGACACAAGGCCGTTATTAATATGGGGTAAAACCAGCTCTCTAAAAAAGGGCACTCTGGCAGTAGGCAAAAATAAAAATTGCCTTAGTATAGAAGCGTTTCCACTACATTGATTAAGGACAAATTAACTTAAGTGTAACATCAGAACAGATACTATACTGTGATCTCAGTTCGAAGGCCAGTATACTGTTGTGAATTCATCTTTAATCATCTACTATATTTTTTCTTCTACCTATTATTTAAAGTAAAGTAAGTCTCTTTATGTTTTTTCTGTCATCAATAGTTTTATACCTATCAAATCAATATTTGATTTTGATCGGTGAATTTCTTTTGCAGGTAGTTGCAGCATATTGTTAAGTAGACTAAAAAATAATTTGACTTAATTCCTTCCAGCAAATACTTTGTCCAGATCAGAATTATTTTCAGATGCCCATCCTCTTTTACAAAAATCAGAACATAAACTTTATATTCGTTCATACGAAATTACTTTCCTTAGAGTGACCCCAATGTTGTTTCTATGGTCTTCTTCTGTTGTCGCTCACATTGGCGGCTGTATATAAAATAAAGCCACCCAAAACACAAACTCCGACACATTCCATAAATATCAGATAAATATCAGTTAGTGTGTGTGTGTGACACCATTGTGGTAAACGACCCTCTAAACACTAATGTCCACATTTTAATTTTCTGTCGAAATTGTGTTCGTCAATTTGTTGATCAATTCAATCTTGGGCAACCTGCTTTGAATTGTCCCAAGGTGGAAACTCTCTGCAACTGTGTCAAACTCAAGACTGTCCATAAACTGTTGTAAAACTGTTGCAAAACTAATTCTAAATATATTGACCTCTATGTCTGGCTCTTTGCCCAAGTTACTGCCACATCTTTATTAACAATCCTATTTCAGCTGCCTTTGTGTTCCTTGATAAACCACTTCCTCCATATTGTCGTTCTACTAACTTTACCTTTTGTTCTGCTGATCAACTTATTTTTTCTTTTTGTTAAAGTTTTTCCTCTTTCTTTTAACTGCCTAACATTTTGGGGGGAGTGGGTGTCGATAGTAGCACAGAACAAAAAACTATTCTTGCAAAAGAAAAGAAAAGAAAAGAAAAACTTAAAGCAAAACAAATTACAAATAAACATATTACCAGGCGATGTCGAGTCAGGACAGCTAGTAATAGATAATGATTTTCATGTGTTCACTACATAGCAAACACTATTAGAAATCATAATCATGTTTAGTTAAACGTCCGTTTTGCATAATAGCATTTATTGGACAGCAACCGACATCATTACAATTCAATAGTTTATTTTTTAAGTTGGGTCCCTTTTTATTCCCTTTTCTTTCATACGATTTTTTTTGGGGGGGGGGGGCGAGGGGGGTTACCACAAACAAGGCATAGAGTCACTTAAGAATAAAAGTCAAACTTTGGTGGGTGGAAGGGGTATCTTATTTATAGAAAGATGAACAGCAAGATGTTTGCTTGCATTACATTTAAATTTCTGCATGTTTGTACAATCAAGGAAACAGGGAGCAGAGAGAGTTCCAAAGGCAACCAGTTTGAGAAAAGAAACTATCAGGATAGAAAATCTTGGAACATTGAGAGTGAAGTGGTGGAATTTTGTTGGTAGTTGTCAGGGGGGTAGGAGTATTTAAGTTGTGGAGGTCACAGGTATGTAGTGACTTCATATGAGCACATTCTGTGAACGTACTTGTAAAACAGGCAGAGGGATACAATTCTGTAGCAAAGAGGATTAACAGAGAGTGCAAGACCTATTAGATTTGAATTTCTTTTTATGTATCCTGTCCAAGAGGGAGAGGTGTAATGTCTTAATTTAGCTAGATATATTACACAGGCCTTTTTAAAAGTTTCTCGGGATCAAATGGAGCAATCAAATTACCAAACAAAAAGTTAGATCACACTAACCACGTATTGTCAATAATCTGCAAATCTTGCCAACCAATTGTCCTAATGAACCCTTGATGGAAAAAAAAACTGGAAAATAAAAAGACCTAAATTGAACTGGAAGCAGATAATCTAGAGAGAAGAAACTGGAGGGATGCTGTGGATGTAGCTTCAGATCGAAAACGATGGTTTACTTTGATTGCCTCATGCATTGCAAGATGTAGTTTCCTAGGTCTAAGTAAATAAGACGGAGTATTGTTGTCACATCTGGGCAGAAACTGCTAGAAATACCTTATCCTGCCATGACAGAGTTCAAAATAGACTTCATAGCCTTATAGGGGATGTTCTTTTCTCTTCCCTGCAACCTCTTTCTGACAGAAGAGACTTGCGAGCCTGTCTCTGCTTTATCGCTATTTTCATTGAAAGTGCTCGTCTGAGCTCCAATCTATGGTCCACCCTCACCAAATTTTCATGAGAAACACTCGTCTAGCTGAAAACATTATCATTAATTTCCCCCACTTTTTAGCTGCGCCTAAACTTAAACGTAGATTCCATGAACAAAGCTTCTTTTTAGAACTGCACACCTGTGGAACTGTCTTCTGCTTGCCTGCTTTCCAGCTGACTACAATATGGACATTTTCAAGTCCAATGTAAACAAGTTCTTGATGAGCCGTTCCCCTAAAGTAATCGATTTACCAAATTTACACTCCTAATGATTACTATGATAGTGTCCCATTGACTACTGTACACTCTTTAACCCTTATCCTTGAGTAGACTCTGGGCCTTGATAAATGGTGACTCCTACGAAAAAAGTTTGAGTTATTCACCCAGACAATGTCAGGTTTCCTACTAGTGAGTTAATATAACAGCATATTCATATTTGATACCTTAGTTTTTGGGGTTTTTTTTGAAATGGAACTTTTTACAAAGGTTTTCCATCCCCCCAAAAGCCAAATCCAAACTTTGAGATTTTCAAGGAAGTGACATACTTTTCTGAACCAGTTTAGTGAAATTCGACTCAACGTTTCTTTTTCAGCAACGATGTCGACATGTTGTACACTGTAGATTATGCATACGTACAAAGAAAGAAGAAAATACCCCTCCTCCAGATTTAGTGTCAGTAAAATAAGTTATATAATATTTGTGTGTGTGTGTGTGTGTGTGTGTGTGTGTGTGTGTGTAACAGAAGAGTCTGCTGAGTAACCTTCAGACCACATGTGAGATTGTTGCTGCAGCTGCTTGTATCTATGTCAGGAGTACACCAGAGAAACCCCTCTGCAAAGGATGTAATATATGCTCGTGTGAGGTAAATTTCTTTCTCTCCTCCTCCTCCTCCTCCCCCTCCACCCATGGCAGCTCAGAAAGATTGTAAAATTAGGCCATAACAATAAAACAACTTAAACATTTACCAAGAGGAGGCAAACCTTTGTTTACAAGGGAGTCACTACTTATGAAGTCCCGAAGGCAACTTGAGGATAAGGGTTAATGAATGTAAGGTGGTACTGTAATAATCGTTAATGACGTAAGTTAGGTAAGGTTTGATTAGTTAAGGGGACGGTTTAACAAGAACTTGTTTACATTAGACTTCAAAGCCACCATGCTGTAGTCAGCCAGGAAGCAGGTCAATGGCACAGGGTTCCACAGGCAGCCAGTTATATACGTTTGTATATTTGTTATTTTTATATACAGGATTCATTCCTAAACTAATTAAACAATCATTATAACCTTTGAAATACAGCTGCTAGGCATGAGGGATTCAAATGTGAGCCGTATTTACTTTAATTTAGTTTTCTGCAAAGAAGGTAAATAGCTAGTGTCTCTTCCAATTAATACTTACGCAATTCCAGTTTAATTTTAAAAAACTCTACATGAAAAAAGAAATTGCTTCTTTAATTTGAAAATAATTTTAAAAAGTTTACATAAAACTAGAGTTCACTATTTTACAATTTTTTTTTAATTAAAAAAAATGGTTTTCATGTAAACTTAAAAGAAAACATTTCACTGTTAAAGACTAAAAAAATATTTGGAATGTTCGGACTGCTGTTCCAATCTTGAGTGTCATTTTAACAATGTTTCAGTTGGTGTAACCTTCCAGCTTCTTCAGGTGTAGTGTGTCGAACTCGAGGCACAGTGGTTAGAGTACTTGGAAAAATCAATTGTCAAAGTGATATTCTCCTGAAGGTTGACGGTTCAATCCTCAGTGTGGGCAACCGAAAAATACAATTGCAAATTACTTAGGACCTCTATCATGTCATGGTTGATGGAATGAGAACATGCTACCTCTCTCTCACAGAAGAGACGTTGCGAGCCTGTCTTTGTTTTATCGTTATTTCCATGGCAGGTGCTCGTCTGAGCTCCAATCCCTTGTCCCCCCTCGCCAATCTTTCACAAGAAACACCCGTCTGGCTGAAACTACTGTCGATAATTTTCCCCACTCTTTATCTGTGCCTAAATCCAAACGTACATTCCATGAACAAAGCATCTTTCTTAGAACTGCACACCAGTGGAACTCTCTGCCGCTTGCCTGTTTCCCACCTGACTACAACTTGGACGTCTTCAAGTCCAACATAAACAAACTCCTGACAAACCGCCCCCTTAAGTAAGACACTCTATTTAAACCCCCAATACTTATGATTACTACAATACTATCTCATTGATTACTGTACACGCAATAACCCTTATCCCTGAGTGGCCTTCGGGCCTTGATAAGAGGTGAAACCCCATGTAAAAGAAAAAAAAAAAAGAAAATGGTTCCATTCAAAATTTCGTCTAAATTCCTGAGTTTGACAGAAACATTCCCGAGTATGACAGAAACATTCCTGAGTTTGAAGAAGGTTGGAGGTTACATTGACCGAAAATGTTGCAAAAAATGACACTCAAGACATGAGAACAGCAATTTGAAGAATCCAAATAATACAAATAACCAATCCTCCTCATCTCATTTAAAATTCAGAAACTAAAAAATGTTTTTATTACAAGATATTAAAAAAAAAACAAAAAAAAAACATTAGGGACGTTCCAAAACAAATGCCTCCTATTTTTTTTATTCCGCCCAAATGGATCAGACGGGATTTCAAATTGCATTGCTATGATGACTGAACTTATGCATTCATGATCTGGAAATGTTATCTCTCTGTTGCAGATATTGACAGTATGAGACTCTAAAAAAACAACACTTGTCAGAAGCAGAGATGCATCACGAAATTCCTCCATGCAGAAAATAATTGAACCGATCAATGTTCACCAGCATTTAAAAAGTCAATGCAGTTGATGTCAGCACAGATAGATGGGTTTGTTGATTTCAAAATGGCGACAGATGTGAGTGACAAAGTACGTCAGGACTTTTACAACTGAGGCATCAAGAGGCTAGTAAAAGTGCACTGAGAATGGTGGTGACTATGTAGAAAAATAAATTCTGGAACATAAAAGTCACTCATTTTAATGGTACCCCTCCCATCTTCATAGTTCATCAATATTTCATTTTTAAATTTAAAAATAGGTTTTACTTGTATTTTATTAAAAATAAAAACCATTCCAAAAAAAGAAGCATTTAAAAGCAAACAATATTTTTTATGTAGAGTTTTAAAATTAAACTGAAATTACATAATTATTAATCAGGAAACAGAAAACGTAAGTCAAAAAGATACATTTAACCTAACTGATTATTTTCATATAGCCATGACTGGATTGGTAATGTAGATTTCACACTTAAATATAGGAAAAGGAGGTAAGCCACATTCTCATTACGACCCAATTACTCACTTTAAGCATCAGCTTAAAGTCAAAATCGGATGTGATAAAAGAAAGTTGCACTGTTCAGTTCAGAAGGTGGATACACACCGTTAGTTATGTGTGTTTGGACAAAACGAGTTTGAGTACGTGTCCCCTGCCTTGGCATGATGTGCACTGACCTAAGATTTCAGCAGACTCAATCCCACCTAGGAACTGACCCACTTGTTTTCATTAGTGGAAAACTCTGGAAAACAGTGAGAAATTCATTTCTATCCTGATCAATTTAGGAGAGCTTTACTAACCACCCGGCATTTTTTTTTGTTTTGTTTTGCTGAAAATACTGCTGTTTTTTAGTAGAAACCTCCACCCCACCTGCAACTGATGGAATCTAAATTGTATAAAAAAGTTTTGTAAATAAGAAACGTTTAAACCCAGGGACAATGTAGGATTACCCACAATGTGAATGCGGTATTGTGGTGGCTCGAAATTAGTTTAAGAAAATAGACCAAAATGATGATGTATAATCCCATCCTCACCCAATTTAGCCTTGTGACACATTTGTTGTATAATTTTTCAGTATTTTTTAAAATAAAATTCTCTTTAGTAAAACTCATTGTCATGTTTATATATGAATAAATATTATAACTGCATGATAAAATTTGACATCAAATCGGTGGAGGGGGAGGGCAGTAGACACACAATATAACGTAATTTTTGATTGGACAATATCACCTTCACTTGAAGAGATTTGGTTTGGTTTATTGACTAATCAACTATCTATGGATTAGTTAATGTTGTCAACTATAATTCTATAGGTGAATGTTTATCACTCTCTCCCATGGCGAGAAGATGCGACATTAGGGTCGGAAATTGGAGACTGAAGAATTAGCACCCCCAAGGAGAAGCATTCTAGCCTGGAAAAAATGCCTGTGCAGCCTTGTCGGTATTCCCTGGTAGGGGCGTCTTAGACGATTAGCAATAAACTAACCTCTTCTCAAAGAGAGCAGGCAAATCCTGGGAAGGTAGACCACCTAGAATTGCACAGCAATCGATAGGGAAAAGCCTTTCAGAAATGGTATAGCCGTTATATTGCACAAATGCAGATAACTTTAATAAGTAATGGAACAAAAACTATACATATTTATAAATAATAGGTATTAGATACCAGTCCATGTTAATGAAATATGCACTCTGTCTCTCTCTCTCTCTCTCTCTCTCTCTCTCTCTCTCTCTCTCTCTTATACTCTGCACACTTTCTTTTATATCTCGTGATGACCGGAAGTTACTTAATAGGAGGTACATTACAATACCCCTTCAAAGTTTTTATATCCGTTGGCCATCATACTTTTCCCTTTTGAGATCTACTTCTATATTCAAGTCAGACTACTGTTTCCAGGCTTTTTTTATTTTTTTTTTTTATCTTGTCTTGGTGAGGGGGATGAGTATTATTTTTATTAATTTATTTATTGCGGACTATTATCCTCATCTTTCTTAGTTGTTTTATTTTAATTCCACTCATCTCAATAATGGATTCCATTAAAATAATATATATACCATTGGAAGATCAGATAATGAATAAACGTGGATTTATAAGATCAAAAAATCTAACCTTGATCGCTCTTCAGATGAGGATAGAGACGTTGAATTTCTAAGGTTCCAGGTGAGAATTGTCTGAAGATAGCGGTTTCAATCCTACCCAAAGCCGACCAGAGTCTTACTTGGTCAAAATGTGGTGAGACGACAACAACTATGGATGGCAGTAATTGCTGAGAATGCAATTAGGAGATTCGGAGTTCCTATCTAATGATAATAATCAATATCCTTAGTATAGCAGGTTTGCTCCAAACAGAACTTTATGTCGACCTGGGCAACGCCGGGTACCCATGCTAGTATATATATAATATTGAATGAAAGATAAGGAAAAAAGTTATATATAACTTCATTATATTATCAGAACAATAAGGAAAAGTAAAAAGGGAAAATTAAGAAAAAAAACTTTTTAAGTCATGACATTTCAAAGCCATTTTTCTATATATGCATTTTGCATAATTCTGGCCCTTCGGCTCTTCTGATGAGAAGCATGTAGCTTCAAAATGCCATGGTCTAAAGGTTTTTTTTTTTTAATTTCCCCTATACTTTTCCTTATTGTTCTGATATAATAAAATCATATATAACTTTTATTCCTCATCTTTCATTTAATATCGTTGTTTGCTCCTCTTAATAGTGTTGAGCGGTTTTATTCTTGATAAGTTTTGCTTTGTTAAAGATTTACTTTTTGATACCTTAATTACCTATAATATAAATCTCACCTGTCTGTTTAAATGTATGTATGTATGTATGTTCGTATTTTTGCCTAAAATTTTCGATAGAGGCGATGGATTTTCACAAGATCAGTATCGTTTTGAAGTTCGACCCTTCAGACGACAAATATAAAAAAATTGGCTGAAAACATTAATTCCTTCACCCTCAACTGGGCACTTTTCTACAGGGAGGGGGTCGTTTTTTTTCGCCAATATTTTTGAATGTCATTGCCTCTTTTCGATTGACTAGCCTTAATTTAAACCTTTAGCACTTCCGGTTTGGCGATGGGTGCAACCGAAAAGACGTCACTTTTTTTCACGTTCTTTTCCTCCTTCACGGTACGGGTTCGAGCCTGCTTGCCTATTACCACTTTTTTTTTTTTTTTGGCTCAACACACGCCTCCAAACACCCGGGCACCCAGGCTAATATTATATATAAAAAAATCTATTGGGTTTATTGATTTTTTTTTTTTTTATTAGCGATTCTGTTGCATTTAATTGTTTCACTTACTGACACGGTGAAGGAGTTAGCTCCATCCATTGCCTTGAGCCGCTGGAGGGGCATACGAGCGAGGGGTTCTTTTTTCAGGGTGAGGGTGCTGGCCCTACACCCAACTTTCCCAGAAGGTACATATAGCGTCTAGCCTTCCCAAATGGTCACCCATCTTGTACTGACCAGACTCAGCATTGCTTAACTTCTGTGATCTGGTGAGAATCGGTGTCAACGTGATTGTGCCGTACAGAGGGAGTTACCTACTCTTTGTTTATTTACACCACCCTTCCTCTTTTTGGGGGACATTTTTTTGTTATTATTAAATATTTAAACATTTTAAAACTATTTTTTTACATGCATAAAAGTTGTATATTGTATATATATAAAATTAAGGGAGAGGTGGGCTTGCCACTAGAAACACGAAATGAAACATCATTTTTGATTGGACAATGCCACCTTTACTTGAAATTTAAACAACCAGTTGTAAATGGACTTTAAAAGCTTCAGTCCTAAAAACAACAGTCATGTAGGTTCTCACTGCCAAGCCATACGTCCTGAAAAATTCCAATGAAGAAAGTGGTTTATTTTGGATTTTAGCCCAATTCGATGCATAAGTGACTTAACTGTTGTTTCTATGGGGTGGATGATTTGGGTTGCAGGGAAACGATGGCACGTGCTGGGATGAGAGACTTGATAGGGATGTTGATTATTTTACAAAACTATTTTTGGTAAAATCATTGACTTGGGTTTGAGCCAATGAAAGCGGATGTGATCATCAGGTTGTGCAGTTTTTATTTAGTTTAAGTCATTTCTTTTATTTGCTGTTGAATAGACACACACATTTTTTTTGCAATTTTATTTTAATAAATTAGCAAAAGTGCTGACTCAAAATTCAGTTTTTGAGGAAATTTTTTGGCAAATATCCAGTTTTACTCTAAAATGTTATTATGTACTTATCTGTAAGGTTAAAAAAATCTGTTAGACAAATTCATCCAATATTTTTGTTCTTAGAAAATAAAATTTGATTGGTAAACGATTTCTAGCTGGTATTATTATTATTATTATTATTACTATTATTATTATTATTATTATGATTGTGTGATGTTTAAATTCTGAATTATGTCTCTTAATGTAAGCTGAAAATGGTGGACAAGACATTACACTGTTAAAATGTTGTTTTTTTTCTGGTTAAAACAAATACTTGATGAATTTACGTAATTTTTAATGTAAGTATAAAATAAAATGTTTCTGCCATTTTGTTTATTTTATTTTATTGAAAAATTTTTATTATTGGAGCAAAACTGAATTATAGCCATTTTTACTTTTTATTCGATATTTTACTGATTTTTATATTATTTTTATTTGTGTTTTATGAAACTTTCTAGATTGAATTTATCACTGAATTTGGAATTTGTTTTGTTTTTTTAACTCGGGTATGGGTGGTTACTACTTATCAAAGCCTGAAGGCCACTTGAGGATAAGGGTTAATCATCAAAATCATAGCATTGCATTTCATCTCATGGTCCATTGTCGAGCAGTGTCCGAGATAACCCTCAGGGCCATATAGGAGCATGCCCTGCTTAGGGGACAATCTGTGAGGATGTGTGTGATAGTCTGGACATTGGCACTGCAGGGACACTGAGCATCTTATGCAGTTTATTCAGTGTTTTGGCAACCTACACCTGGGCACGGTTGAGTGTTATCCACTGTTTCTGGAACTGAGAAGTTTTCTTTTTATGCTGGAAGAGCTTTTTTGTTGTTGTCTTTGACTGATTCATTCCACCTATGTAAGCGGAAGAACACTGGTGTTGTTTGTCCGAGGCCTGTGACAGTGGCAAAGCTCTTACGGGATGGTAGTATCTGCGGCACCTCTTGGTATCCAAATAAAGGATGACGATTATCACTACTCAGCTTGTCACGCTTAGCCCTCGCTATCACCTCTTGGCAGATCTGCAGCGGGGTGATTCTGGACACCCTGTACACAGGTGGCAGGTTAGGCAATTAATCGTCCTGCATGCCTTCTTCAGCTTCATATCGACCTTTGCAGTATGAGTAGAATGAGTTCATATCACTGTGCAGTATTCTGCAGTCAAGTAGCGCAGTGCTAAAGCTGAGAAGTGTAGCATCTGTGCCTCCGCTCCCCAAGAGCTGTTAGTCAAAGCCGTTAATGAGGGTGGGTTAGTGAGACAACATTGTAATTGTGGAACTTGGGTAGTGCTTGTCCATTTAAGAAAACTGTTAAACAGGAACTTATTCACGTTAGACTTGGAAACGACTATGTTATAGTCAGATGGGGAGCAGTCCTGCAGTATTATATAAGTTCAATTATTTCTAAAAGTGCAGTGAATTTATTAGTAGGCTTGTGTACAATAAATGTCAAAACAACAGAGATGGATATGAACTCAGATGTGAAGGAAGTATATCTGGATTGTGAAACAATCAAAGCACAGGGTGGATCAGGTGTTAATGTGGTTGCTAGAATTAGAAGTGGACAGAATAAGTCCAGGAAATCTATGTCATTACAAACAAGCAGAGCATTACCGCTGTTGACCAATGGAAGAGTCTATCAGGCATGTGTAAGCAGTGTCATAATGTATAAAAGTGAAACCTGGCCAGTGAGGATCGAGGATATGTGTTGCATGGAGAGAACGGTATGAAAATGATACAATCGGTGTGCAATGTAAATCTTAAAGACATGCTTAGATCTGATGACTTAAGAGAAAGATTGAATCTGGAGAGTATAAGGAGAAGTGTGCGGAAGAGTAGACTCTGATCGTATGGCCACGTTAAAAGAATGGGGGTGAAAGTTCTTGGGTTAATACTGTAGAACAATTGAAACAGTAGTTTCATTTGACAGGAGAAGGCCAAGCAAAACATGGGAGAAAGTGATACGAATGGACCTGAAGGAAAGAGGGATAAATAAAGACCTGACCAGAGATAGGTTAGTTTGGAAGTTGATTATTAAAGCCCCCAATGCATGCCAGCATATAAAATGGAGGTTAAATTGATGATGATGGTGATGATGATAGAAATTCAACTCTTTCAAGAAAGTTAGCTATTCAATTAAAGAAAATTTACTTCTTTTTTCTTCGAATTGTTGTCAATTAAACATTAAATTTTAACGTTTCAGCTGATGTGACCTCCTTCATTCTACAAGTGTATCTTGTAAACCTATACAGAATTTTAATCAGACTCCTTTATTTAATCCACAAAGCTAGATTTTTCTCATTCCGTCAACCATGAAGAAGAAGTGATACTCATTTTAATGCCTGTAGGAAGGATTGAACCTTGAGCAGTTGATTTCTATTGCCACTGCAATGCAAAGAACTTTCTTTTCTTCCTCAGTGTATCAAATACCAAATTCACAACAAAATTTCCATGAACAGTGTTTCTTTCTAAGAACTTTCTATCTTCAAGTATATGAGTCGCCAATGGCAAAAAAAAATCAAAATGAAGTTGAATTTCCCAACTTCGGGTGCCATGACACCCTCACCTTTTGAATTGAGGGCCATGCTTAATTTCAGAAAGAGTTTTCAGTGATCTGTACAACCCCTGGAGAAGCAAAAGAGTTTTCTGCACAGTAGTTGATCTGTATAAGCTTTGGACTTTAAAAGAAAAGACGTAGCGATTTTATCTCCGCTCTATCATTATTTTCATGGGAAGTGTTCGACTGAGCTTCAATCTAGTGTCCTCCCTCTGTTAATGGTAAACACTTATCTAGCTACAACAACTGTCAACAGTTTAGCTTAATCTCTCTCTCTATGCCTAAAACTAGACGAAAATTCCATGAGCAAATTTTCTTTCCTAACACAATACCACATGGCTGCTTCCCAGTTGACTGTAACATGGTCATTTTTAAGCTGATCATAAATAAATTCTAGTTGAGCCGTCTTTTTAAATAATCAATTTATACCTAATTTCCACAATTAATGATCACCGTGTTCACTCTTATTCTTAACTGGCCTCTGGGCTTTGATAAGTGGTGACACCTTGTACAGGGATTACAACAAAGTTGTATTCAAATTTAATGTTAACAAATACACGTCGAACCTTTCTCCAAAGTAGTTAAATTGTGTTCATTAATCCATCTTATACCAGCTCTTCAAAGCATAGTTTTTGTGAAAAAAAAACAAAAACAAAAAAAAAACAAGAAAAAACAAAACAAAGTAACGCTAACTGTAAAAAAATAAACTATACTGTTACCGATTAGAGGAACTACCCGCCTACCAAAAATTTTTTTTCGTTTTTGATCATGTGAGAAAAATATGTTTCTATTTATTTACACAAAAAATATTTATTCAGAAAACTTACAATAAGTGTTTTTTTTTTTTGTAATTTATATCTGATAAATGTCAATATTTTCTGTTTCTTAGCGTTTTTAAGATTTACTTGGCGACACTTGGCATATTCTGGCAGTTTACAGTAGATACCAGGTAAACCCAAACAGACATTTACAGAAATCTGGTTTGTAAAATGCACTAGTACCGAAATTTCTGGAGATAAATTTGGTGCATAGATAGTAAATGTAAAAAAAAAAAAAAAAAAAAAAAAAAAAAAAAAGCATAAAGAGATGCATGTGTTATTATGTTTTGGGAATTTTTTTAAAAATCACGATTTATGGTTATAGTCAATTAATGTACTTCCTAACTTCCGGTGCAATGCTACCGGAAGCGGTGACAAAGCAAATGAGTTCCTTCACTTTTATTGTTTTCAGTATTTCTAATATGAAACGATTTATTGAAATAAAATAGAAGAAAAGAACATTATTGAAAAATATAAAAATTAAATTATTGAAATCAAAATGATAAATGAAATTATTGAAATCAAAATGAGAAATGAAATTATTGAAATCAAAATAAATTAAATTATTCAAATGAAAATGAGAAATTAAATTATTGAAATCAAAATGATAAAGTAAATTATTGAAATCAAAATGATAAATGAAATTATTGAAATCAAAATAAGAAATGAAATTACTGAAATCAATAAATGAAATTATTGAAATTAAAATGATAAATTAAATTATTGAAATCAAAATGAGTAATGAAATTATTGAAATCAAAATGATAAATGAAATCATTGAAATTAAAATGATAAATGAAATTATTGAAATCAAAATAAATGAAATTATTGAAATCAAAATGAGAAATTAAATTATTGAAATCAAAATGATAAATTAAATTATTGAAATCAAAATGAGTAATGAAATTATTGAAATCAAAATGATAAATGAAATCATTGAAAATAAAATGATAAATGAAATTATTGAAATCAAAATAAATGAAATTATTGAAATCAAAATGATAAATGAAATTATTGAAATCAAAATGATAAATGAAATTATTGAAATCAAAATGATAAATGAAATTATTGAAATCAAAATGATAAATGAAATTATTGAAATCAAAATGATAAATTAAATGATTGAAATCAAAATAAAATTTCAAACATAAATAAAAACGTATCCAATGCATAATATTCCCCAAATAGTTGGTTTTGATTCTCTGCCACCACAGGAATTCTTGCAGATGACTATCGAAATATGCATCGTTAGTCCCTCTCATGGTCCAGAATTTAATTTTACACAAACTCCAGCTACCTTCCACATGATTTGTGTGAATATTAGGGTCATCTAGATCAATAAAGTTATATCCATGGTTTATCACAGCATGGTTCAGTAGTGCATTATAGGCATGGTTCAGTAGTGTATTATAGGCACGCCAACCATCTGTCACAATTCGTGTGCCTGGTCGAACGTACTGTTGATTTATTGGCAGTATGGTTACTGCATCTCTCGTTTGACCTGGCACCATCATTATCACATTTGTTTCTTGCTCAATCATACCAAGAACCGACTGCACTTCATGATATCTTCCTCTGCGGTATTTTCTGTGTATAAATATACTTTTGTCTATTTCTACTGTTCAACAAGGACCCTCAATTTGCACTGGATTTTCGAGCGTGTACATTGCGCAAATATTGCGAATATAATTGTACCATTCAATTATAGTTTGCTGAGAGATGCCCGTTTCTTTTGCTATGTTCACTATTGGGTTTTGTAAGGTCCACCAATACAAAATTTACAATAAGTCATGTAGTCTTAGGCAGCTACCTTCCAAGAACAACCCCGCTCTTATATTTAATGTATTCTTGCATTTGGAGCAAGCCCAAGAATATCCATCAACACATTATTTTGCCCTTTCTGCATTGAATATTCATTCTCCTTTGATCAAGACACTTTCGGCTGATTTGTTTGTTGGTTATTAAGCCACGCCTTGCCAACCATCACATTGTACTAAACGTGTTCGAAGTTTCATCTAATAGTTCTTTCATTACTGTTTTGGTGATGTACAGTTCCGTGGCTGGCATTACTTCGTAAACTAAATAGTTCATTACTTAAAAAGATTTTTAAAAGTGTTTTCAATAATTCTTTAAAAAAAAAAAAAAGTGTTTTTAATAATTCTTAAAGAAAACATTAAAACTAATTTCATTCAATAATTCTTAAAACAGAGAAAAAACTTTTCAATCTATATATATCTATAAAAGTGAAAGTGTCTGTCTGTCTGTGTACATTTCCCTACACAATATCTCTGTCAATTTTCAGTCTACAGACTCGAAATTTGATATACAGGGTACTGAGATTTGGGAAAATCTTTGTAATCGGTTTTCAGACAGAAATTTGGTTGGTAAGAAGTCAAAGTTCAACGATTTGACCTTTGAGAACTCTACCAAACTCCTCTGACAATTTTGGGTCTAAACACTTGAAATTTTAGATATACGTTCCTTGGACATGGATCTAACTTAATAACTTGATTTGAGCCCAAAACAATAAATGTTAAGGGGTCAAAGATAAAAAAATTGACTACTTTTTTTTTTTTTTTTTTTGCTTAATATACACCTCCAAACACCCGGGAAATGCTGGACTGAAATGCTAGTTAAAAAAAAAAAAAAAAAAAAAAAAAAAAGATTGGAAAAACGTAATAAAAAGAGTACATACACAGGGGAGATATAGGCGTGAGAGAAAAAAAAAGTGGAGGAACTGATTTGTCTTGTCACTGCTTCTGGTAGCGCTATGCCAGAAGTTAGAAAGTATGTTAGCTGACTATAACCGGATTTATAATTTGTATTATTTATACATTAGTATAGTATTATCTATACATTAATATGATATGTTATTTTGTGTGTCATACTTACATCTTTTTTTCTTCCAAGTGACTGTCGTTTACTTGCTATGACCTTCCATTTCTTGTAATAAATAATTTTACTAAGAATTCTTCATAAGTTTTGGTTACGGTTTCGATTATAGTTATAAGTTATATATATATATATATATTACAATAGAAAAATGCAAGTATGAAGAGTAATATGGTTAAGCTTAAACTTAGAAAAGTAAAGGACTAGTTGTTAGAACCAAAAGAAAATAGGACAAGATACTCTAGTAAAACATAATAAATTTATAACTTAAAATATTGCAGCATTAAGAATTGATTATATAATGTTATAAATTGAATTTTTTAAAATTCTTAATGCTGCAATATATTAAGTTATAAATTTATTATTAGAATATCTTGTCCTTTTAAGTTTTAACAACTAGTCCTTTACTTTTCCATGTTTAAGCTTAACCATATTACTTTTCATGCTCGCACTTTTCTAATGTAACCCATTATTTTCTCAGGCTTCCAATAAATTCACTTGTTCTTTGTTTAATTTCAGTCATGTTTTTTTTGTCCCCATAAAACATGTGTAATAACAATGTACAGCACTTGTCTGCTTTCAATAAAATCCCCCAATTATCTCCCTTTCATGCTTTCATCTTCTGTTTCACTTGTTAGTTCTCTTTTCGCGACAGCACTGAATTAGTAGCAACAGTAGTCGTTGAAGCGACGTGGTTGTTATGGAAACCAGTCATAAAAAGCATCGCTCACCTCCTTACATATTTTTACGATTTTGAACACCAGTAAATTCATCATAACTTTTGTTTTACTGAACGAAAATTGAAAATTTTTTTTTTTTTTCACAATATAGCTGAGAAGGTGATCTTATAAACTGTAATAAGTGTTTGAAATTTGATTGAAAAATGAGTGAGCGGTGAAGCTTTAAACAATTCTAAATTACTTAAACTGCCACTTAATCATATATTCAAACACTGTGTTTGAATGATTATTAGTGATGGGATGATTCCAATATTATTCCCAATTTCAATACAATTACCGCTTCCGTTCTAAATTCCTGATTCCAATACAATTACCAATTCCGATTCTTTATAAATCTCTAAATATTTAACTATAGAGTTGTATTTTTTTTCTCTGATTACTGTAAAAAAACACGTTTAATATGCAGATATTTTCCTAAACATAAAAATATACTTGTGGGGGACGATCTGTCGATTTTAGCTTCACTGGTGGTTTTAAATCAATAAATGTTTATTATTTTATCATTGCTACCAACAATGGAAGATTTTACTTTAAACAAAATTAAAAGAATCGTTTTGGCATTGGAAAATCAGTACAAATTTTTCAGATTCCGATACCTTCAAATATACAGATTTTTGCGATTCCCGAGTCCAAGGGAATTCCAAAGTCTAGCAGTTCTAGGGAAGAAACTATTGGAATAGAAGGCTTTCTTACACCTAGGGATCTCTACTGTGAAAGGGTGGGATTTAGCTGCTTGTTGGATTAGTCGGGGAGTATTCACATCGAGGGGGTACAACTGCTTGTAATTCGTCAGAGCATTCACCATTAAAGTACTTGTAGAACAGGTAGAGGGATGTAAGATTTCACTGATGGGACAGAGGCTGAACCCTAGATGACAGTTCAGGACATATCAGGTTGACGACTCTCTTTTGAACCCTGTCCAGGAGTGAGAGACAAGTAGCAGATGCACCAGCCCAAATGTGACAACAGTACTCCATACATGGGAAAATGGTGGCTTTATAGAGGTACAGGATACTTTCAGGTGTAGGTAGTTTTCTAGCACAGTAGAGAGAGTCCACCTTCTTCACAGCGGCCTTAGCAATGCTCTCAATGTATCTATTCCAGTTCATGTTCCCTGTAAACATTATGCCGAGGAGTTTAAAAGAAGTACTTTCGGGTAATGTGTTCTTGGCCATTGCTATTGGTGGTAGAGAAGGATTCTTGTAATTATTGAAGGAAACAAGCTTAGTTTTGGCAACATTGAATGTGACCATCCATTTTTGTCCCCATTTCACTACAAGTCATCCTCTAGTACTTCTGCCATTTCCCTAAATATGTGTTCATTTGTTTTCCCCTCGTGCCTGTTATAGGGAGTGGTGTCATCAGCAAAAATACCCATCTCAGAAAGGTCATTTGTGAATATCAGGAATAATAAAGATTCAAGGATAGACCCCTGAAATTTTGTACACATACCCGAGTTTGATAATATGTACCTGAAGAAGGTCGAAGGTTACATCAGTCGAAACATTGTGAGAATAAAATCCTAGATGATAAAGGTAGTTTGAGTAATTCAAATAAATTCCTTTTTTATGAGATAAATTGGAATTGAATCTATAAAGAGATCTTGGTTCTTGTCCATAATTCCCCCTATTTTAAAAAACTAAATTTTTTTAAAATCTGTATAATGAACATACTCGTGCTGGAATGAAAATGTCATATTCCAAAAATCATGTAAATTGATCAAGCAGTTTTATTTTTAACTCAGAAAATTAAATTTTAAATGAAAGCAAATAGGGACTATCTTGCGTTGCCATTATGAAAAGGGGAGATAACTCCACAATAATTTAAACTTGTAAACCCCCCCTCGCCAATCTTTCATGAAAAACACTCGTCTAGTTGAAACCACTGTCAATAATTTTCCCCACTCTTTATCTGTGCCTAAATCAAAACTTAGAACTGCACGCATGTGGAACTCTCTTCCATTTGCCTGCTTCCCAGCTGACTACAACTTGGTTGTCTTCAAGTCCAACATAAACAAATTCTTGATGAACCGCCCTCTTAAGTGATCCAATTTACCAAATTTCCATTACTATAATATTATCCCATTGACTACTGTACACTCTATAACCCTTATCTTTGAGTGGTCTCTGGGCCTTGATAAGTGGTGACTCCTATGTAAAAAAAAAAATTGTTTAAAAATGATTTTCTTTATAAAACTAAAACTAATTGATCAATTCATGTGATTTTTAGAATGTGACATGTTCATTTATTCTGCCATGAGTATGTATACCATAAAGATTTTTCTGGACAACCACTGATATTTATTTTTTTAATTTGAATGACAATGTTAGGTGAAAATGGGCTAAAGTGAAATGTATACGTCTGTCCTAGATTTAACTAGTTTCAAACAAATCAAGTGGAAATTCAACCCATGACCGTTTTGTACAAATCGATACAACCTTTACTATGTAAATAAACTCATTGTTATGTATATAGACATGGATGATTTAGAATCGTGTTTTGATCTTGGATCTTATTCTCACAACGTTTCTGCCAATGTAACCTCCAGTCTTCTTCAGGTGCATCTTATTCAACCCAGGAATAATAATAAGAGGTTCGATAAAGAATTTCATTGTGATGCATTTTGTAAATTTTTACCTTGTTTCCACCTTAACATTTTTCTTTAAAATGACTACCTTTAAGGCTTTTGCGTATACTGAAAACGAATATCGCATTTAAATTTTCCGCAAATATTAAGCATTGTCATTTCTTATTGGTACTTGGTATGCGCGTTTGCGCATACTTTCTCAGGGCTGCGTTTGCGTGCTCGTGCATACCAAGATGGCCACCAGCGATAACATAAGAAATGACATTGCTTAATATCCGGAAAACTACTTTGCAGAAAATTTAAATGCGATATATGTTTTCAGCATACCCTAAAACCTTTAAAAGTAATCATTTTAAATGTTAAGGTGGAAACAAGGTAAAAAATTACTATTTTATTTCTTTGTCGACATAGTTGAATTTTCAGTAAAACAACAGAATAGAAATGACGAAAATTACCATCAACCGGTAAATATATAGTTGTTGCTTATCAGGGTTCCTGGTATCCTGGTACTGTGAAAGCTACATTGAGGATTCATGTAGAGTACGATTTATGGTTGCATCTCAGAAAATAGGGGTATACTTTGGGCCAGATAGAGAGGATTTACAAAATTGAAAATTGGACTGGTCCCAAAATGCACAAGTTCTGATCAACTATGGGAATTTCCATCTTTTACACAAATCCAAAATCTATATGAAAAATTTCCTTTGATTTATTTCTGAGATTAATTTATATCTACTCAATTTTTTTCTTTGAGGGCAGTAGTAAATACCGGCTATGAATGCGCTTAAGGCATTCAATGGTTACACCCCAGATTAAGCTTTCCTTTGGTGAGGAGACAGGAAAATACCTACTCTCAATAAAGCTATATTTAAATACCACTATAATACTTAGTTTTGTTCATGAATAGACACCCACTGTATGATACCATGCGCCAGTTTAAAAAAAATTGAAATTTGTACATTTGAATTTATAATTCATGGCTTATGGTAAAGAGATACATCAGATTTGACTGCATAATCAGAAAGAGTAAAAAAATTTACATAAGAGTACCAAGTGTCATGAGAACAAATGGTGGTGAAATTACCGAATTTCTTGAAATGTTGAGGTTCGTAATTAAGCCCACTTTTTCTAAAGACAAATGTCCACTGAAAAGCATAATTTTTGGCACTTTAAATTCTCATAACCTTTGAACTACTGATGGTATTTGCATAATTCAAACGGTTTTAAGCATCTTTTACATAGCTCTTTTCATGCAAGTTGATAAAATAACAATTTTTTTTAAAGAAAAAAATCAACTTGTAATGTTACATTTAGTCGTTATAATAAAATTCTACATTGCATCCTAGGAGCAACATCACCACAATCACCACTTTCGACAGATCTGGGGGTTGCACCCTTATTCAATGGATCCTATACTCATAGATTTATTTCCAAATTAAAAAATAATAAATTCTCCTTTCTCACATTCTGCCAAATCTCATCGGCTGACAGCTGACAATTCATTCATTTCAGAATCTAAATCTTATTGCAAAAACAAATGTTGTGTGTGCATTAGCGTGTGGGCACGTGTGTGTGTGTGTGTGCAATACAAATCAATCTAATATTTGTGTCAACCAGACTCAGCCACGGCAACGCGTGGCCGGGCGGGTTACAGCTAGTTTTTTAAAAATAATTTTATTTGTTGCGCCACAGGTCCTTGCAGACAATTCTAGTTTGAATCTTAGGAGTTTTAAACCTATCATTGCTCTAAGTCTGTAAGTTATTACTAGTTATATATAGTGTTGGGCCAATTAATCGGAATCGGAAAAATCAACAAATTTGGGGGTATCGGAATCGGTATAAAAAAAATTGGTGCCTATTTTCCAATGCCAAAATGATTCTTTTAATTATCTGATTTTATTTAAAGGAAAATCTTCCATTGCTGGTAATAATGATAAAGTAATAAATATTTATTGATTTTATAATGCCAGTAAAGCTAAAATCAATAGATTATCCTCCACAAGTGTAAATTTACGTTTAGGAAAATATCTGCATATTTAACATGTTTTTTTTTTTTTTTTACAGAAATCGGAGAAAACAAAACCTCTATAGTTAAATATTTAGAGATTTATAAAGAATCGGAATCGGGGGAAAAATATTGGAATCGTCCCATTTCTAATATATATATATATTTAAATAAGGGAGTAGTCACCAACAATGTGTATTTTTTAACATTATTTTATTATTCCGTGTCTTGGTTTTTCATTGAGAATTATGTTTGGATCATTGTAATAATGTTTTTAAGTCATTGAAATCGTTTTTACGCGCGTTTCAGACGGTCTGTGATATAAAGTTGAATTTTTTTGCTCTGACATTGACATTAAAAGCCTACTTATTCAATTTAAAAACTTCTTAATATACTCAGTTATGAATATGCAAATAACTACATGAATGCTAACTAATTTGCATATTCCTTTGAAAAACGAGCATTAATTAATTCCTTATCAAATGCTTATTTTTTAAAGGAATGTAGTAATTAGTTAACCTTCATGTAGTTGCCCGCATACCCATGAATTAGTATATTAAGTTTGTTTAATTATTTTTAAATATAAAAGTAGGCTTTTAATATCAATGTCAGAGTGAGAAAATAAAAACACAACTTTTTAGCTGTATAGATTATTTTTTTGTTGTTTTTTTAATAGTGTTCAAATTTATTTATAATTAACAGTTCTTATTTTATCCTGCCCCTCCAGTAGAAAAACTTTACTTCCTCTCTCTATAGCAAAAACCAAATGGAACTTTCATGAACAAAGTTTCCTTCCTAGAACATCTCATCTGTGGAACAAGATTCCCAGACAACTACATCATGGTCATCTTCAAGTCTAATGTTAACAAAAACTTATTGAGTTGTGATATTGGATAATCGATTTCTCTTAAGAAATCTTTATGCCGATTCCAACACCATTGTTTCTAATCCCCTCTCATGGAAACGATCATCGTCCACCTGACAAACTTTTTTACCCTTGTCCTTCAGTGGCTATCGGACCTTGATAAGTGGTCATACATCAGTAAAAAAAATCTATACAACAGTTATAAAAAAATCATTGATGGACCTTCGACCATCTCGATGATATCAGTAGTTTTTTTCTTTCCTCATTTTTTTCTTTTAATTCTTTTGACCCATGTTTCCTTGTACTCTGAAAGGAACATATTTAGCACGACACCTTAGAAAATCAACATTGGTATACTTACAGAAGACAGAGCACGTAAGCTCCTGGCACGGTTTCACTTTCTCGTATGAGGAAACTTCCATCTTCCTTATTTTGCAACAGACGCTTCTCTGCTTGGAGTCGAGATATGCCCTTATGTAGAAAAGCCATTTTGACCCCCTCCGAGAGGTGATCACCTCTCCTAGTTCTGAAAAAAAAAAAAAAAAAATAAATCAGTTATTTATTTATTAAAAAAGAAAACACAACAATAAAAGAACAACAAGGAATCAAATTTAATATTGTTGTTTAATTCTTTGAACATTGAAAAACTATATTTATTGACTGCACAAAAAAAAAATAAAATTCTAGAATATCAAACCATTTTAATCTTGAAGATTTACATGTATTTCTGAGAAATAGTTTGGTTATTATTGAATAACTCACAAACACATACACACACACACAGCAACATCATTGCTACAATTGAGTTTTTTCTAAGATATTTCAGACAAAAGCAATTCTCATAATCGGTCAGTGAAATGAGGAAAAAATCTGTTCTAACAATGACCTTGCATTGTTGTTTGTTTCCGGGTGATCCAATAACAACTGGACTATTTCTCAGAAACGCGTGTATATTTTTAACATTAAAATGATTTGGTATTCTGAAACTTTTGTACTGTGAATGAATTTTTTATATATATATATATATATACAATATACATATTTAAGCTCTTATACTTTGGAATAATTGCATTATTTACTTAAACAGTTTATCACAGCGATTCTTATAAATAGTTGCCAATGTAACACCGGAACATTTCCTTATTCAGGATGGATATTTGTTTTTATTTTCTTTGTGTTGTAGTGTGTGAATCCAACCGTTTCTTCACTTTTCTCTTTCTTCTGATACTCATCTTTTTTTTTTTTTTTTTCTTTAACATGTCTACTTCCACATCATGGTGGTATGAAGTGACTTTTCCACCAAACTATCATTTACCTTCGTTTTGATGTCTCATTGCTTGAGATCATTTTTTTACCCAAAATCTTTCTTGATCCGCTCTTTTCCTTCGTTTACCCTGAATTGAGATGTGCATACAAAAGAACGTTCCAAAAGTAAAGCCTCCTATTTTTTTTTTTTTTTCACCCGAATGGATCAGAGGGAATTGCAAATTGCATTGTTATGAGGACTGAACTTATGCATTCATGACCTGAATAAAAAAAAAATAGGACGCATTAATTTTAGAAGCTCCTCGTATATTACCACAGAGATGTAAAAGGTTACTATGAGTAGTAGCTAAATTTATTAGGGGAATTATAGGCGGTAAGTTGCACATAAAGATGTTTGTTCACATTACATTTGAATTTTTGCATATTGCTACCAGGCGAGGGAAACAGAGAGGAAATTGCAAAGACAAGTAATTTGAGGAAAGTAGCTATTAGAGTGGAAAGTTTTTGGACATCTGAGGAAACTACAGTGAAGGGGTGATATTTTGCTACTAATCGGGCTTTACATAGAAAGGGTACAATTGCAGTAAATTGATTAGAGTACAAATTGTCGTGGTAGTAATCGTAAAACAAGTACAAGGATAGGACAATGATCTATTCTTTCTCACTCCCAAATGTCCTCTCTTAATTTTTTCTTTCTTATTGCTGATTTACTTTGCTTTGGTTTTATACTCTCTTGCCTCCTTCCCACTTTTTTACCACTTCCACAATTCTTGCTATATATAGTGATTCTGTGCTGGTAAGTAACGATTGAGTTCTCTTCTTTCTTTTTGCATCATAACATGTTCATGTCGTAGATGAAATCATGGTTCATGTTCTCCACAGGCTTCGGTCCATTGTTAGTCCAATTCCTCTGAAGACATACACTGATTTTAAATTTGATCTGCTAGAAATTCATCCTCCTCCATGGCCATCTAACGTCCTGCTGTCGATGTCATCAGAGTTACCTTCTCCTAGGTGCATGTCCTCACTAAAACTAGGGGTGCATCTCTCCCAGTGAATTAATGTCAACTTGGAAATTTCTTATAACTTGGCGTGGTACATACAACGCATAGCCTTCCCAGGTGGTCACCCATCTGATACTGGCCAGGCTCATCATTGCCTAACTTCGGTGATATGACGGGAACAAGTGTGTCAATGTGATTGTGCCATATTGACTTACTAGTATAAGTTTCGGCAAGGGTCACATTCGTATATGTCAGGATCACCTGACTGCAGGTGGTTTGATTAAAGCGGGGGTCAAAAGGTTAGCTCCTAGGAGAAAACTCACTAGAAATGCAAGTGTTAAAGGAGATAATGAAAGAAATGGTGTCATATGTTCGGCCAGAGAACAGAGAGTTGCTGAATAGTATCTCGTTGGGAGCAGTACAGACAAGAGGGGCCTGACAATGTAAAAATCCAAGTGAATGTTAGCTGGAGACTCAACCCATGCATTGCTATCATTAAGACTAAGTTAAGAAAATTAAGTAAGTAAATAATCAATAAGTCATAGTAGTCTCTCCCCCAAGGAGTAAACCTTCTAAATAAAACCTTTGAAAGCCCAGCAAGTCTCAATTGTGTTTTCATGCATGAGTAGTTTTGTTCATATCTAAACAGAGGAGACCAGGAATCAATAATCATAAGGGGATCATGGCCAGTTATGAATGACGTGAGAAGAGACTATGAAGGAAAGAGCAGCACGGATAAACACTCTGCGCTACGTAGTATAAAAACGACGTTTGTTTTGTTGATGTGTTTATTTGATCGCTCACTGGTGAGAGCGCATATGTGCAAAAGTATGCGTTTACAAAAAGATGTGAACTGTTAACATGAAATTTTGTAACAGAGCGTGGGCAAGCATCTGTAAATGCATATGAAATGTGAAATAACATCGCTGTAAGGAAAAAGACTATAAAACAGAGAGAGACGTCATAGTTGTAACAAGAAGTCACGCATGGTGTGAGAATAAGGTAATAAATGTCATTGTTACAAAAAAATAAAAAGGAGTTTGAGTTATTCTTTGTCTTGGTTTCCTTTGCGACGTAGACTGCATACAATGTGTTGGGTCCCATGTGTAAACGTGCGTACTACATTACAGTTTGTATCCCTGCCCTCTTGATGTATTTAAACCATTGATCTGAAAATTAAATAACCTTATATTTTGGCGTGTATTTGATTTAGATTTTCTCCAAGCAGTAAGATACAAAGTCATGTGCAGTTTTGTAATTTTTTTCATTCCATTTGCCATAACAATGTAAAAATCTTAATTGACTTTTTTAAAAACATTATATTACTAGACGATGTACCCGGTGTTGCCATTAAACATAACGTTAAATTTCTTTTAAAAAAATTATATTACTAGACGATGTACCTGGTGTTGCCATTAAACATAACGTTAAATTTATTTTAAAAAAATTATATTACTAGACGATGTATCCGGTGTTGCCATTAAACATAACGTTAAATTTCTTTTTAAAAAAGAATATATTACTAGACGATGTACCCGGTGTTGCCATTAAACATAACGTTAAATTTCTTTTAAAAAAATTATATTACTAGACGATGTACCTGGTGTTGCCATTAAACATAACGTTAAATTTCTTTTAAAAAAAATTATATTACTAGACGATGTACCCGGTGTTGCCATTAAACATAACGTTAAATTTATTTTAAAAAAATTATATTACTAGACGATGTATCCGGTGTTGCCATTAAACATAACGTTAAATTTCTTTTTAAAAAAGAATATATTACTAGACGATGTACCCGGTGTTGCCATTAAACATAACGTTAAATTTCTTTTAAAAAAATTATATTACTAGACGATGTACCCGGTGTTGCCATTAAACATAACGTTAAATTTCTTTTTAAAAAAGAATATATTACTAGACGATGTACCCGGTGTTGCCATTAAACATAACGTTAAATTTCTTTTAAAAAAATTATATTACTAGACGATGTACCTGATGTTGCCATTAAACATAACGTTAAATTTCTTTTAAAAAAAATTATATTACTAGACGATGTACCCGGTGTTGCCATTAAACATAACGTTAAATTTCTTTTAAAAAAATTATATTACTAGACGATGTACCTGATGTTGCCATTAAACATAACGTTAAATTTCTTTTAAAAAAAATTATATTACTAGACGATGTACCCGGTGTTGCCATTAAACATAACGTTAAATTTCTGTAAAAAAAATTATATTACTAGACGATGTACCCGGTGTTGCCATTAAACATAACGTTAAATTTCTTTTAAAAATTTATATTACTAGACGATGTACCCGGTGTTGGCATTAAACATAACGTTAAATTTCTTTTTAAAAAAATTATATTACTAGACGATGTACCTGGTGTTGCCATTAAACATAACGTTAAATTTCTTTTAAAAAAGAAAAATGAAATAAGGAAAAATGGAAAGAAATTGAGATATGTGCATGCGAGTATTGTTTTTTCTAAACAGTTAACTTATTGTAAGCAAAAGAAAAAAATACTTGAGCTGAGATTATTGTAAGTAAAAGAAAAAAATACTTGAGCTGAGATTATTGTAAGTAAAAGAAAAAAATACTTGAGCTGAGATTATTGTAAGCAAAAGAAAAAAAAACTTGAGCTTAGATTATTGTAAGTAAAAGAAAAAAATACTTGAGCTGAGATTATTGTAAGTAAAAGAAAAAAATACTTGAGCTGAGATTATTGTAAGCAAAAAAAAAAAAAACTTGAGCTTAGATTATTGTAAGTAAAAGAAAAAAATACTTGAGCTGAGATTATTGTAAGTAAAAGAAAAAAATACTTGAGCTGAGATTATTGTAAGTAAAAGAAAAAAATACTTGAGCTGAGATTATTGTAAGCAAAAGAAAAAAATACTTGAGCTGAGATTATTGTAAGTAAAAGAAAAAATACTTGAGCTGAGATTATTGTAAGGAAAAGAAAAAAATACTTGAGCTGAGATTATTGTAAGCAAAAGAAAAAAATACTTGAGCTGAGATTATTGTAAGCAAAAGAAAAAAATACTTGAGCTGAGATTATTGTAAGTAAAAAAAAAAAATACTTGAGCTGAGATTGAAACCAAAATTTAAAGACAGTGAATCAAGCATGATGACTACTAAGCCAGCTTGACACAATCTTTAAAAGATGTTTTCAAACCTACTTATTCTTAACATAAGTAATCTGTCATGTGAATTATTCATGCATGCGCATTTGTGAAACAGTTAACAGACAAATAAAGATCCGATAACTCCCACGTACCAATTTTTACCCCTTATAGCAGCCCTTTTTACCAGATGAAAACGGATTAAAAAGTTTTCCCCATGTCTGAATATCTTATATACCAAATTGCAAATCTGTAGATGAAAAATTTGTTGAGTATATAGGTTGAGAAGTGTCCTCACTCACATTCTCACTTTTATAGATATATGGATTTAGGGTAACGAGACAGCACTACCGTCAAAGGAAAAGTAAGATGCCTCCACTAGCCTTTGGGAGACCCTTGGGCATGGTCGAGAACCCAATTAGCCTCTCAATCAGGATAACATGAGGTCCTGGAAAGCAGGTGATTGATGTAATACGGACGCAAACAGAAATAATTCTGTTCATGGTTTTGTATTTCGTTGCGCTGAGCAGAAGATACCTCTGGGTGCAATGATAAGGACAATCGCCCAGTATGGACACTGCTCGGACAGAAAGAAACTGCAACCTACTGTCTGTACAACTGCAAAGAAAGCTATGGCAATACATCAAATTTTTTATTCGAGAAACAGTGTGACTAGTGTTCTAGATCAGAACATGTCGCTTGGTAAGGATTACCATGATAGACATGTGGCACCCGATTGTCATCAAACTATTCTCTGACAACCTGCAATAACGGGAAAGATCGTGAGTAAAAGAAGCAGAGGAAGACAGCCAGATACATATGTTGACAGTCTGAACACTTGAGCAATATCACAAATGATGAGCAACAATGAATTCATGAATGTCTCGATGGAAAGAGATCGATAAGAATCATAGTTGCCAATGCTTGTACCAGGCTGGACACCACTTGAATTGCATTGAATTATATTATTCTTACTTATAATCGCATGTTTGAAAGATTCACACTTCAACCTCCAGAAAAAAAGAATGATTGTTAATCAACGCATGTAACCGTTATGCCATAAATTCAAAACACATTAGTTGTAAGTTTTTATTTGTATGATATTCATAGCACTTCATCTTTTGTCCTCACTCAGTGAAGGAGAAATCCTTCTAGACAGAGGCAATTTAAATGTTTGTTCCAATCCGGAGTTTCCCTTTTTGGGGAGCTGGGTTTTCCCCCATATTTAAAAAAAATGACCTCATGTGTAACTCTGCCCCCCCGTGGGGAGATAAGTAAATAAGAACTACTAATCCTACTGTTTAAAAAAAAATTAAAAATTAAAAATTAAAAAAATAAAAACTCTTATTCACAAAACTTTGATGACTCATAAAATTACTCGTTTTTCTGGTTTAAGTAAAGAATGCAATAGTTTGTGGGGGATGGAGAGGTGACAATGTAACCTTATTTAAAAATGAAACTCAAAGCTTCCCAGAATTCATTTCAACTGTCTGCATGGTTTTTGAGTTTTCTAAACAAGTCACATGACCAAAAAATTGGTAGCAAGTTTTCTCTGCATGGATATTTGTACTTACAGGTTATTTCTATTTACTTACCTCCCCACAAGGGCAGAGTTAGACACTAGGTCGGTGTTTAATGTAGGGAAAATTCAGCTACCCACAAAAGAGGCACTCTGGATTGAGACAAAAAAATTAAAATTACCTCAGTCTAGAAAGATTTCTCCTTCACTGACTGAGGATAGGAGAAAGATAAAGTATAGTATTAAAACAGATACTACACTTTACTCCCAGCCAAAAGGCCACATCACTTACAGTTAATCTATGTAACATGAAATCTATTACCAACTACCAAGATCTATTCGGCATTGCCCGGGTTAAAAGTGTAACATATTTCCATTAAAACGTCTATCCTCTCCTTCTTTCCCCCTCCCGTTTTCATCTTTCCTATTCCCATCCCACTTTAGGGTCAAAGAATGAATACTTTTTCTAAATTTTAGATATTATTCATCCGAAACAACACCTATTAATAAAATACCAACTTTGTGGATGTTTGTTTTGTATTTTATTTAGCTTTAGCCAGACATAAAAACATACACTAGACAACTGCCCTTTATATTATAAATGGAAATTGGGCACCTCTCTGAAGCCGAATTATACTAGTACTATATTTCAATGCTTAATTTAGGAGAGAGTAGTGCAGTATCTGTTCTGTCGTCATGATACCATCCTTCCAATGAATCTATTTGGGGATGGAGGTGTCATATTTGTTTTGTTGCTATGATACCATCTTCCCAGGCATAACCTCCTCTTCCAAAATGCAACAAGCTATGTAAAAAGACAGAAGTTATTTACATTCACAACCTGAATATTTGTTCAAGGCCGTTTCAAACTGAGTGTTATTTGCACAATGTTTCGGTAGATGTAACCTCCAACCTTTATCAGGTCAGGGCTCTCTCTCTACAAACAAATTTATTTTTAGTTGACGTTTGACAACTAGATATTTTTGTTTACTAGACAACTAGAAGAGTTTTGTCATGGAGGAGGGGGTAGATTTTAGCCATTTTATGTAGGCTTATTCCTCAAAGAGTAATCAGCTAACGTACTTCCTAATTTCCAGCATAGCACTACCGGAAGTGCTGACAAGGCAAAACAGTTCCTTTGCTTTTTTCTCTCACGCCTATATCTCTACTGTGCATGTACTCGGTTTTTATGTTTTTCCAATCATGTAAAAAAAATTTTTTTATCTAATAATCATTAAAAAGGGGGTTTTCAGTCTTAATTAAGAAGTATTGAAATTCGTTTTTTTTTGTTTTTTTTTTTAAAAATTGAAAACGCTTTAAAAAATTTTTAAAACTATTTTGGGAATATTATGTATTGGATACATTTATATATGTTGTTTGAAATTTTGTTATTTTGATTTCAATAATTTTATATGTTTTTTTTATAAACATACTTATTATATAAATTGAAATAAAAACTATTTTTAAAATTTAAAAAAAAAACAATTTATTTTTATAATTTCATAAACATATTTCTCATAAAATTTCAAATAAAATAAAAATTTACTTTTAAAATATTGTTATTAAAAGTGCAAATAAAGACTAATCGTGTTATTTTTATCTTTTTATAATTTTAATTTTCATTGTATATTTTTCAATAATGTCATTTTCTTATATACTATTTCAATAAATCACTTCACAATAGAAATACTGAAGAACAATAAAAATGAAGGAACTGATTTGCCTTGTCACCGCTTCTGGTAGCAGCCACGCCAGAAGTTAGGAAGTATATTAGCTGACTATAACCTCATTTCTGCAATCCAGTCATATTTGATACAAATAAATTTCACTCTATGCTTAACTTGTCCACCAATTTTCAGTCATAAACATCCAACAGTATTTATTTTATCACCACGCAAATATAAGCACACTTGAATATGGCATATAAAATGTCAATAACTGACACACTCGCCTCTGGGCATTGCTCTGATTTTGGCTGTAATGATGTTCAGTTCAGAAATAGATGGGGATTGTTTTGATGGACATTATTTTTGAGATAACCCTAGAGATAA
>NC_136503.1:111200794-111230794 GCF_053919585.1 Euprymna scolopes
TAAATTTCAAAGATTTTGTTTTTATGAAAAAATAAATTATTAAAAAAATGTAATTAAAATGTATTTAAAAAATGTTTTTCGTTTGTTTGCCTGCGGGAAAAGCCCGTAAAATTTTATTTAAAAGAAATATATTTGTATATTTTTTATTACTCTGTAAAGAGTACACAATTTAAAATAGTGTTTTTTAATTAAAATGTTTTTGCGTATTATCCCCTTTTCGACGGCTTATAATGGCAAAGTTTAAAATATTTGTATTAAAAAAAGCAATTTTAATGACCAGCTTAGTTTGTTATACGCCTATTTTTAATTAACAACAAGCTTTTTATAAATAAAACCGTTTTTAAATAGTAAAACTTTTTTCGTTAATAAAAATCTGTGACCTAAAAGTTATAAAAGTATGATTAAACTCAGTTAGAACTTCCGGTTCAGTTAAATCGCAAAAAGAGGATCACGTAAACATTGTATTCCTTCTACCCTAATTGATATTCTACTAATAGACTATCTAGTACTTACCTTTCCCAACACAATTGATATAAAAAGAATTTAACCATGGCCTCCTTGCATCCCCAAGAAATAACTTCTGCGACGGTAAATGAACTTCAACAGATTGAGTTTTTACAGCTGTCTCTCCATGATAAAGTTGAAATTAAGAAAAGAAGCCGTTCAACGCCTGATATTCAAATATCTCAGCCAGGCATTATCAACAACAAAGTATATATTCGTAGCTTTAATGGTACCAACGGAAAAGTTGGCTTTGCGGTTGTGAACTAAAAAAGGCATTGTTCTGCTTTCCTTGTTTGTTGTTAGGGGGTGATGTAACGTGGACAAAAGATAGTTTCAGAACTATTAGCAAAATGAAAGATAGAACTGAAAAGCATGAGAAGCACGTTGACAATGTAGTTTCCCTATCAATTTTGGGGACCATAAATATTAAAGAAAAACAGTGAGGCCTACAGATTTTCAATCAATCATTATAACATGAATATTAAGAAGAACCGTGAAATTTTATCTAAAATAATAGATTGTATTTTCTTTTGTGGGAACTTTGAAACTCCCTTACGAGGACATGATGAAAAAGATGATTCAGTAAATCCAAGTGTATTTAGAGGGTTTTTAAATTTTGCATCTTAATTGTCTTCAAAGGTGTTTCCAAGACCATTCAGAATGACATACTTGACTGTCTTTTACAAATATACCGTGATGAAACAAGGGCAAAAATTACCAAAGCTTCCTTTCTAGCTGTCATGGATGTGTCTGAACATACGCAAATGATCATTGTTTTACGGTACGTCTTGGATGAAAAAATACTTGAACGTTTTTGGGGATTCTTTATTCCAGAAAACCAAACCGCTGATGGAATATCAAAATGTATTCTACAACAATTAGTATAATCCTTCAAGGGAATCGCCAAAAACTGATAGCTTAGACATTTGATGATGCAAATGTTATGAAAGGCAAAAAAGTTGGTGCTCAGGCGAAAATAAAAGCAGTTTATAGTAATACACATTTCACTGTTATGCGCATCAACTTAATTTAATAATGAGGAATGCAGCAAGCATTACACGAAATGCTAGAATATTTATCTCTAACATTTTGGCTATTCCGACTTTATTTTCTAGATCACCACAGCGTCTGTCCATTCTCAAGAAGCATCTGGATGTAAGCATTCTACGTCCATTCGCCACAAGATGGAACTTTAACATACATAAAGTTCATGAAAATGTTCAAGCATAAAAAAACTGTCACTGAAATTCAGTCAACATCATATGTAGATGAGACCGTTGCAGAAGCGACAGGAATTCTGAAATATTTGAACGACGAAAATTTCATATTTTAGTTTGAGCTATTTCATAAAATTATGTCTCATGTTGAAATTATTTCTCGGGAAATTAGCATATATAAAGTCAATGAATACATAACAAATTTCAAAACTGCTATTTTAGAGATAAGAAATACCAATACTGTGAAAATCCTTCACAAACACTCAAGGGAGAAGCTAAAGAACTGTGTGACTATATATCTGTTGATATAACGGACAGATATTCTTCAAATAAACATTTAATACTTACTAAATTGTTTTACAAGAAAAGCTTTGCTAGTTTTAAGAAAAAACTACCTACAGAACAGATATCCTTGACAACTGAAGCATATCCAATGATTGAAAGGAAAGTTTGAAACTGAGCTAGAGATATTTTATAGTAGGTCAGATATCCATGAGTATTGCAAAGTAATTGATCTCCTGAAATGTATTTTGGAAAACAATTTAAACAACGTTCTTATAGTGAAATCACAAAACTCATAAAAATTATCATGACAATTCCCATGACTACATCAGAGGAAGAACGGTGTTTTTCAACTCTGAAAAGAATAAAAACTTTTCTAAGGAACACCATGGGTTGCGAAAGACTAAATGCACTTGCAGTGCTTTCAATTGAAAAAATCTTCTTCAGCAGTTATTCAGAAGTTAAGGAGAAAATTATCAATCTTTTCTCACAAATTAAAACAAGAAAAATTGAGTTTGCTTTCAAATGAATGTAATAAGTAAAATATTTAAAATATTTACATCTATTTAGGATTCCTTTAAGTTATTGTATTTTTATACGTGTGCATACATATAAATTATATTTTTATGTTTGTTTTATTTTTACACAATATTAAAACAATAGGTATTTTTTTAAAACAGCACCCCCACTAATCTTAGGCACGAGCCGCCACTGATTTGAAGATATCCAGGTTGTAGTCAGGTAGGAAACAGGCAACCAGAACAGAGTTCCACAGGCGTGCACTTCTAAGAAAGAAGCTTTGTTCATGGAATCTACGTTTTGATTTTGGCACAGATAAGGAGTGGGAAAAATTTTTAACAGGGGTTTCAGCTAGGCGGGTGTTTATTGTGAAAGATTGGCAAGGGGGGACCAGAGATTGGAGTTCAGACGAGCACCTGCCATGGAAATAACGATAAAACAAAGACAGGCTCGCAATGTCTCTTCTGTGGGAGAGAGGTTGCAGGAAATAGAAAAGGGCATCACTCACTAGGCCACGAAGCCTATTTTGTACTCTGTCAAGGCAGGAAAGGCTGTTTTTAGCAGCTCCTGCCTAGATGTGGCAGCAGTACTCCATCCTTGGACGTACTTGGCTTTTATACAGATAGAGAATTGCATCAGGGGTGAGATATCATCTGGAGCGGTAGAAGGATCCTACCATTTTTCCAGCGATCTTGGCAACTGACTTGATGTACGTATTCCATTTCAGGTCAGGGGTGCATTTACGGCCTTTGATGTGTTGCCATAGATGATCGTGTCATCAGCATAGATGTCAACGAATGATTTAAGTATGTATTTTGGAAGATCATTGATGCATTTCTGTGTTTTTCCTGTTTATAATTTTCTTGTAGGGGTTTAATGTTTAGCGATCGATCGTTTCTGGTTATTCAGCCAAGCACACCTGAGAAACTTCATGGAAGTTGCAGGTCAGTAAATGCAGAAGTACTTAGAAGTCAATACATGTTAAATGCTTTTAATACTGCATGGGAAGATGGAAGTTCTGTATCATATGATATTTCTGGAAAATTTCCCTTCCTCAGATGTATCACTGAAGACTATTATAAACGTAAGCAATTTCGCAGAAACTGAAAAAGACCTGAAATTAATTTTTACTTTAATTACAACTCAACACCCACCTATAAATTGAAGACTATTAAAGGTTTTCACATTCAAAATTTGGGGCAGACAAATAGTTTTCTTGATATCAAGACATTTTTTCCAATGTATTACTTCATGAATTTCAGTGGCCGTCATTCTTAACACGAGGAAGGGGGTGTTTTGTAACACGCAATGTATTAACCAGTAAAAGCAAAGGATTATATTGGATAATAAATGTCTTAATATCCAGAAAACTACTTTGTCTGCCCTAAATTTAAATGTGATATTCGTTTTCAGCATACCCGAAAACCTTTAAGTGTCATTAATTTAACGGTGAATGTTGAGTTGCAGTTAAAGTAAAAGACACCTTTTCTTTTATATATTTATAAAGATATTAGACACCAAGAGTGGATACATTGAAATCATCTTCATTTCATTTTTAATTTGCATATTTTCAAGTAAACAACTTCTAATATATTCTTTATTGAAAAGTATGAGTTATCCCTTTCACTGATTTTTTTTTTACATGAATATAAAAGAGAGTTGTCTGTGTGTATGCTTGTATGTATGTCTTTACTATAGAAACAAATGTTTGTATATATTGAGTTAGAAAGGAATAAGCTGGACAAAGAAAAAAAAGAGAGTGTCGGGAAAAGAGAGATAGAAGTTTTTAATAGAAATAGATTTCACTTTTGTCCCGGGCAATACCAGGTAGCCCTCTTTATCATTTATCATCGATATTTTAAAATTAAATATAGTCCGCATTTGGATCCTTTGTGCCGGAGCTGTGTATCAAAATTCGTAATAATCTATTATTTAGTGGAGTGAATTCTATACATACAAATACATACATATATATATATATATATATATATATATATATATATATATAATTGTTTTTGGCATTGCAGAACATGATACTATAATTTGTGTGTGTGTGTGTGTGTGAGAAAGAGAGAGAGAGAGAGAAAGAGAGAGAGAGAGAGAGAGAGAGTTTGAGGAATGGTTTCTTCTGTGAAAAGCAACCATTCATTAAGTTGCCTGATGAGGACTTCTGGTTTTAACCGACTATTTGTCTGAAGCATTTTTAATTTTCTTCCTTTGAAGATTGTAACGCTGGGTATGGGGCAGCCAAACCAGCTGGCAACCTTGCCCTGCTTTTTATTGAAACCAACCGAGAGCTCTTTTTAGTATCCTCGTTGTTCCCTTAAGTGCAATTGTCTGGATCTTGTGACCATGTAAATTTGTTTATATTAATAAAAATATACCTTGCTCTTCTTTTATTGAGCACTCTTAATAACCCCGTTAAATTCATTAGTTATGACTCTGAAATACTTTTAACCTGATATATATATATATATATATATATATATATATATACATATATATATAAATATATATATATATACAGTGGGGAAAATAAGTGTTGGACACATCCCATTATTCTTTATTTAACACATTTTTTATGCAGCGAATGACGCGAAAATTTAACAAGAAATAGTTACTAATTTAACAATAACAAATAACTTTAGAAATTGGAACCTTTTAAGGCATAACAAAAATTATATAATAAAAACGAGAATAGCTGGAAAAAAGTATTGGACACACTAACACAATTTCATCTAATATTTAGTTGAAAACCTCTTATTGGCTATTACAGCTTCGAGACGTTTTCTATACGACAAAACTAATTTGTGACAACGTTCAGGTGAGATTTTAGCCCACTCTTCAACACATACTTTCTTCAAATCTTGAATATTACGTAGATCTCGCTGGTGGACCATAATTTTGAGCTCTCTCCATAGATTTTCTATAGGATTTAAGTCTGGGGACTGACTGGGCCACTTAAGAACATCTATTTTGTTCTGTACGAACCAATCGGAGGTTATTTTAGCAGTATGTTTGGGATCATTATCTTGTTGAAAGATCCATCAATGTTTGGTGCATTTTAGGTCAGGAAGCCGGCATCTTCAGACAGCCTGATCTGGTAGCATTAGAAATTTTCATTCGTTTGCACATTATCAAGGAAATTACTCTTACGATATTCATCAGTTAAAAATATGAGTTATACCCTTCGTTGATTTTTTATCTTTAGATGATGATTTTAAAAAGTTTCATATTTTCAATCAAGTAATTATTTGCATAATTATTTTATTTAAAATAAATTGCAGCAAAATGCGTTAATATTGGGTTTGATCAAAAAGTTTGTTAGTTTTGTAAATTCATTTTACCTCATTACATTTGGCGCAAAGAAAATGTCTGTGATTTGTCTTGTCGTCAAACAGTAATCTTATTCAACTCTGGCTTTCACACGGTCATTGTTGATCATCTTTGGTCAACCAAAACGAGAAACATTTCTGGTTGAAAAATTTCCTTTTCAGAATCTAGCAAACCATTATTAAATGCTTATCTACAGAAACCAAACCCTTAGGCAGTCACAATCTTGCAATAGGCCAACTGACTGACATTTCTTTCACAGAACAGTACGCAACTGTTGAGAAACTTATTTCTTAAAGGAGGCAAAAATAATATATATATATAAATATATGTAAATTATTATTACTATAATAATTTTTTATGTGTAAAAACACATAAAATGCTGGATTTTGTAGCATAGTGAAGGTGGGAAAGAAAGTGAAAGAAAATCTGACGTCTTACCTCTACTCCCCGACGTGACCGGAAGTGTAAAGCATTCAAAGTTAACGTAGTCAATCTAAACGATGACGTGCAGAAATGGCGCTGCTTTTAAACCTCCCACGAAGGTCGTTTCCATGTGGGGGAAAAAGAGCTCCCCCCGCCAAAAAGGGACATTCTGGTTGTATCCAAACAAATAGTAATTTTCTTAGTATGAAGGGTTTCCCCTACATTGACCAAGGACCAATTACAGAACAGATACTACACGGCTGGAAGGCCAGGCGCTAGGCGTTTTGGTTCGATTAGTTTTGCTTTATTTATACAAAAAAGACAAACAAACACTCGAAACAAGGGAATTTTTTAAAACTCAAAAAAGATAGAGACGATGTCCGTTTGTGAATCTGAGATATTATAATCTAGGAAGTATAAGAAAACTTCTGGAATCTAACTGACGCGAGAACCTTGACGCAAAAAGCCTTTTGTGGAGATACACAAATGTGCACGCCCATGTTGCCTTTTATATATTAGACTAGCGGGGGTGCCCAGTGTTGGCCGGGTGTTTTGGAGGTGTAAAAGAAAAAGAAAATTTTCGGGGAGGGAGGTAGGCTCGAACCTGAAGCCTTGCTGCGAAGATGGAAAAGAAAGGGGGAAAAAAGACTGGCATCTTACCACTCGGCCAAGAAGGGAGAGGAATGAAAAGCGTTTTAATTTAACGATTAAAAAGTCAAATGACAGGTGCGTGAATTTAACGAGGTCAAACATCACGCTATATGGGGAAACTTAACTTTGACTGCAAGCCAGTGTCTGCGTTTCCCTCAAGATGTTGGGGGAAAGCTTTCCCATAAATAGGGGAGTGTCAAAATGAATAGCAATTGTCTGATATGACAGGTTTTGGCTGCATTAATCAAAACTTGTTGCTTTCTGGACCCCCGAGCACGAGTGCCAGGGAGGTTCATTTTGCTATGGGTCCAGTTTTGCTTATATACAGAAAAGCCAGATAAACATGGGGAGACTAAGAAATACTGCGAAAATAGTGTGTAAAAGTAGCCCAAATAAAAGGTACACACCACCCCGTTTCGTAAATCATAGATATTATAATCTAGGTACTATATAAAAGGTTCTAAGAAAGAGTAACCGCCTGGAGCGCCCCCCCCCCTCCAAAAGCCTTTGCCGGTCATACACAAAAAATGCATGCACACACACACACACACACACACACACACACATTTTCGCTTTTATATATAGATAATTGAATAATCTGGAGATTTTTTCATTTTTAGGAACACGTGCTTGCAGAAACAAAAAGGAAAATAATGTCGATCCTATTCAATTGACAGAAACGATGAAATGCAAGTCTTTGTGTCATTAAGACTTAATTCAGTAAGCCATCTGTCCACACCAAGGAAACTGTAGAAGACTGGAATAGTCACAGCAACAGCTCGAATAAGAAGAAGCGGCGGCACTTCTCGGGTGGGTTTGGTTATGCATGAAACAGGACACCGCCAAAATAGTAACAAAACAAGAATGAAATGCAGCAAGCAATGGCGGAGAGAAAGAACCTGCCCTACTTTCTGTATTTCATTTCAGTAAAGGCAACCAGAAATTCCATTGAGAATTTGAGTTAAAATAGAAAAGAAAATTAAAGGAAAAGAAGAAATGGAAAGGAAATTATTGATGAAGCTGTTGAAAGCTGAAAAGGCCGCCGGGTTTTGAACTCATTCACATCAGTACAAAAACAAATATGGTTATTAAAATTACAAAAGTTCACAGAGACAGTTTTGTGGGGCATGGTCATTTGTTTCTTAGTTTTCGGTCAGGTATAAGCAATTTGTATAGCATTAGTTATTTAAATTTTAATAAGAACAAGCATATTCTTTGAAAGCATTATTTCTTAAAGTTATAATGAAAACACTGGAAAATCTATAATATAAATCTCACCTGTCTGTTTAAATGTATGTATGTATGCTTGTATGTCTGTCTAAAAATTTCGACAGAGGCCACGGATTTTCATGAGATTGATATCGTTTTGAAGCCTGACTCTTCAGATGACAAATATCAAAAAATTGGCTAAAAACATTAATTCCTTCACCCTGGGCAGTTTTCTACAAGGAGAGTCTTTTTTTCTTTTTTTTTTTTGTATCACCATTTTTGCAAGTCATTATATCAGTTAGAATGACTTTATTAATTTCAACATTCCGAACTTCCGGTCGCGTCATGGAGTAGGGGTAAGACGTCAGGTTTTCTTTCACTTTCTTTTTCTGTATAACTTTAAAAATGTTCAATCAAAATAAATAAAAAAAATAATAATTTACACCAAAATGAAAACATTGCAAAAACAAGTAATGGTGTAATTTTTTTTTATTAACTATAAAATGAAAATCATTTTTATTTACTTTTCTCTGAGACTGTCAATGGAATCCATCCTAATGACAGAAGACTTTGTAATATGTGCTTTTTTCTCTTCATTTTGCTGGTGATGTAACGACCATGATCAGAAGAGAAAGTCAAACATCCAATCCTCTTAATGATCACATTAAAGTAAAATCTGGATGGGTCACGTGGTTAGCATGCGAAATTGAATAGGAGCAAGTCACATCCTTTGAAATTTATTTTGTAAGAATAAAACGTAAACATGGGGAACATTTTCGAAAGTCATCCCCTCTTTTCGATTGACTAGCTTTAATTTAAACCTTCGCGACTTCCGGTTTGGCGATGGACGCAACGGCAAAGACGTTACATTTAAAAAAAAGACGTCACGTTTTTTTTCTTCCTCCTTCATGGTACAGGTTCATGCCTGCCTACTACTACCTTTTTTTTTTTTTTTTGCTCAATACACACCTCCAAACACCCAACACCCGGGCAATGCCGGGTACCCAGGCTAGTACAATATATAAAAGGCAAAATGTGTGTGTGTTTTTGTATGTCTTGCAAAAACTTCTGACAGATGTGTTGGAACGTGAGAAATTGGTATCGTTTTATAGCTTGATGTTTTGGACAACAAATATCGAAAAATTGGCCAAAAACATTCATTCTTTCACCATCAACTGAGTCATTTTTTACAAGGAGGGGTCACTTTTTTCATCGACATTCTTGAAACTCATTCAAACCTCGCGTGAATGACGTCGCGTAATTCAGGTTATTCAAGCGCACATGACATCACAATCGCTGTGGACACATCGATGACCATTTGCTTTTTTCCACCTCCTTTTCTTGTGCCCACTACTCCTAATTTTTTTTTTCCACTCGAATGGGTACTCGCAGCTATTTTAAGTTGTTTTAATTAATTTTTCTTTTTTTTAGGGCTTTGGTTGTTCAATCAACCCCCTTACACCCACCTCAATACACCTGGGCAACGCCGGGCATCCAGGGTTGTACAATATAAAAGAAAAAAATTGTTTTAAATAAAGCAATCACTCAAATGATAATTGTGATAAAAATTATGACAACAAAAACATTTACAACACAACGACATGCAATACTCATATAAAATGGGTGAAGAATTTTCTATATCGCACAATTTGGTTTGAATTGATTAAATTCATTAATATACAATTATCTACAGTATCTGATTCCAAAAGTCAGAATCATACCCCAATCATGGAATTAATACTCTCATTGAATTGTTTCAGAACTTTATTTAACAGTAGCATCAATTTTATCTTCTATATAATAAAGTAAAGTCATTTTTCTCTCAATTTTTGTCACCAATAGCTTTCTTCCTACAAAATATTTGATTCTACTGTATCATTTCATATATAATATATACAGGAGAAGTCACGGATGTTTTTAGAACGCTCCTTGCTCTCCTTGAATAAGGGATAGGAAGTGAGGAAGGTACTCTTTAAACCTGCTTAAGATGCCGTTTAGTTTGTTGTTATTTGTTTATTTTTTACGTTAAATTTTGTTTTAGTTATTGATTTTGAATTGCTTTTCTTAAAAAAAAAAAACATCCGTTTCCTGTGACTCAAATGTGCTACATTGCCAGAAACATATTTTCATACTTTACTTTATATTTCAAGCTATGATGTCTGTTCAATAAGTAATGACCCTGATTCACTTCCAGTTGTCTGACCAAGTGGAAATTTTGTATGTGCAATGATTTATATCTCTATGGGATGTAGTAAATTACAGCTCTGAACTAATCGTCGTTTTTGATTTACAAGTGATTGAACAGAATCAGGTGTGAAATAAAGTCTGTTGAGTGTCACACAGTGATCCAGTTTTTGCATTTGAAACGATATATAGCATCGGGGACTTTTGATGACATGAAAGAAATGTATAGCCTTATAAAATGCTGGCACCGTGAATTCAAACATGGTTGGAAATTTGTGGAAACAACCCCAGACCTGGTCACCCCCCCATACACATACACACATACACTTCTCCCATTGATGAGGCATCAGTAAAGCTGGGGTTGCCACTTTAGAAGATCGATGCGGGAGTATTTTGCTGAATAACCTAAAAGGATAACATTAGTATAGAGTCTCAAAACTATCATTCATGACCATTTGCACCTGACAGATGGATCCCTAGATTGCTGACACCTTTCCAGAAGTGAGAATGAGTCGAGTACCCGAGGATGAATTTGGAGATATGTCAAGTCAAAGAATTTCTAAAAGACAGATTAAACAGGATGAAAGCTGGATTTATCACTTTGATCCAGAGACAAAAGCCCAGTCAATGCAGTGGAAGCACTTGAACTCACTACCTCCAATGGCCCTGTCGGTGGGGCATTAGAATACGCCGACTGTCCCCCTGCAGAGGGTAAAAGTCCCTCAATGGGGGTCCTGGATATGACCTTAAACTATATCCAGTGGTGAGGCCCCAGCTTGTGGGCTTTGGGGAGTGTGGAGCCACCCTTTAATTACCATTGCTCCCAGGTCCACTCTGACCCGGAGTGGTAGTACCTGTTAGGGTCCCAACTATGGGTTAAATAGAAACCGACGTGAAAACAACAAATATATTCTATTAAAAAAATTTTCATCAAAATCTTTGGATTCGCCATTAAATAATCCGAAAAGGGTTGATATGCCGTAAAACAAAAACAACCAACCAACCAACCAACCAACCAACCAAATCACTACCTCTAAAGAAGGCAAAAGTTATGCCCTCCCCAAGCAAGGTTGGGTTCACAGTCTTTTGGGACCAAGATGGTGTAATGGTAACAAATTTTGTGGTAAAAGTTAAAACAATTACAGGAGCTTATTGTGTTTCATTTTGAACGAAATTAAAACAAGCTACCAAAATTCAAAAATGGGGCAAGATCAGCAAAGGTATCCTCCTCTTCCTGCAATATAAGCTCCAGTCTGCAAAACGCATATCATCAGATCAAAGCTATGGAATTCTCCCCTATCTCCCTACTCTCTTGACCTTGCACCTCCTGACTTTCACCTCTTTCCAGCCCCAAAGTTGTTTTTAAAAGGAAACCATTTCCCAGATGATGCAGCTTTGATTTCCAAATTCGTGATGTGACTGGAGGACTAATCTAGAGTGTTCTATAAAAACAGTCTCCAGAATTGCATTAAGCGATGAGAAAAAATGCGTAGCTCTAGGTGGTTCCTATGTAGAGAAAGACTAATTACTGTGCCAAATTTCTTTGCTCTGCTGCAATGAGAAGCATTTCAGAGGCATTACTTATTGAGTACCCCTCGTAAGTATACAGAGGAAGAAGGTTCTTTGCAGTGGTGGTAATAAGTTGGTTAGAGACATTACTTTTTAACGTCCCGTGTACACTGTTCCCTAAATATATTTTCATATTTTACTAATAATACATGAAAGGGACGTTCCAAAAGTAATGCCTCCTTTTTTTTTCTTTTCTTTTTTACATGGGAGTCACCACTTATCAAGGCCCGGAAACCACTCGGGGATAAGGGTTATTGCATGTACAGTAATCAATCGGATAATATCGTAGTAATTGTTAGTAATGGAGATTTGATAAAGTGTCTTAAGAGGGCGGTTTATCAGGAATTTGTTTATGTTGGACTTGAAGACATCCAAATTGTAGTCAGGTGGGAAACAGGCAAACAGAACAGAGTTCCACAGGCGTGCACTTCTAAGAAAGAAGCTTTGTTCATGGAATCTACATTTTGATTTAGGCACAGATAAAGAATGGGAAAAATTATTGACAATGGTTTCAGCTAGACGGGTGTTTTTCCTATTTTTTTATATCGCCTGATTGGATCAGAGGAGATTGCAAATTGCATTGTTATAATGCATTAATGACCTGAAAGTTTCATCTCTGTGTTGCAGATATTGACAGTGTGAGACTCTAAGAAAGCGATCTCTGTAATGGATGTGTGTCAGAAGCAGAGATGTGTCACTAAATTCCTGGCAAAAACGCATGGAGAATGATGGTGACAATGTAGAAAGATAAAATTCTGAATCACAAAACGTCACTAATTTTAATGGTGCCACACCTGTCCTTGTAACTGTTCTACTTTTTAGTTGAAAAAATAGGAGGCTTTATTTATATAAATAATATTCCAACGTGATGGAGAGATAAAAAATATAATTTGGTTTGTTCCATCTCTCCATCTCTCCATATATATATATATATATATATATATATATATATATATATAGTCATCCACATACAGTACTGTTTTACTGTATCACAGATCATCAGTGGGGCTAGACCAGCAGCATCTTTGCCTAGCCAGAGATTGAACCTACAACTATGGAGTTGATAATCGACAGTTCTAACCTCTAACCCATGGGATTAAAGCCCGCAAATGATTTCCTCAAATGCCCATTTAAAAAAACACTCGCCCATTGCTTTTACAGTGGTGGAGCTACTTGTTTATTTACAAACAAACAAACAGTGAGTCTTGCTTTATAGCCAATATATAATTAACTGAAATTTTGAAATACTTTCAGATTAAAGATTGTATAATACTGTAAAATTAAAATTCATATAAATATTAATTTTATTTATAAAACAATCCCAATCAGATAAAAAAAAAATTCAATATATAAGATAGAGAAATAGTATAAATGAAAATTTTTAATTAAATTCATTAAATTAAAAAAAATTACGATAAATTTATTATTCGAGAAGGAATACAAAAGTTATTGATTTTTTTTTCAATAAATGCCTCATCTCATTAAAGGAAATGTTTTTAGCAAAATAATGTTTATAGGCTGTCATAAATGTAGCTATTTAGCACATAGATTGAAAAAATAAAAGCTTGCATAAAAAGCTTAAACGATGCCAAGATTAAAAAATCAGGATTAAACTTCAACAGTATGCCTATGGAAATATTACAATCTGCAATGGATTTTACTTTATCGTCTTTTACGGATTACTTCATATATATATATACATATAAACATTAAAAAAACTCCTCATTTGGTCTGGATTATACCTTTTTTCGTTGCTTTGGATCTTACGATTATGCCTCTATTTTTCTTTATTGAACGTAATTACACCACGAAATATCCTTACTTCATCTTGGCTTCTTTAAGGTGTTTCACGCGAGGTTTTTAGTTTTTCAATCTATAGCAACATATATGACTGCTAATAAACATTTTGCTAAAACCATCTCCTCTGATCATGTGAGCCATTTATTGAAAATGCATGTATTAAGGAAAAAATTAAAATTTTTTGCATTTCTTGTCAAATAATAAATTTGTCATGAATTTTTTCATTTGCTGAATTTAATTCCAAATTTTCATAGATATATATATATATATATATATATATATATATATTAATATTTAATAATTAATTTTCATAGATATATATATATATATTAATATTTAATAATTACTATAGTAAATAATTATGTCAGCCCCTTTCAGAAACTTGTTTCTTATCGTTGAGCACTTTCAGTTGAAATAAGTCTGTCAACTTAGCTCATATGCGCAGATCGTCATATAATGATTACATCGCTCTGACTGTATTTAAAAAGAATAAATGCTTAAATCTCAACTGTATTTCTTGCAGTTGACGGTAGCCGAATGCTAATGAAGCCAAACATGACTTCTGTCGCCGGGTTCGAATCTCTTGACTGGTGTTAATCGTAACACTCTGCACTGATGATTCCCAAAAGGATGAAACACTAGTGTTTGTAGGTTTGTAGGTATTTAATAATTATTATAGTAAATAATTATATATATATATATATATATAAATTTTTTTTTTTCCTGTGTAAATATGTTGTTTTCAATTATATTTCACCTTTAATTTATACCGGTTTTACGCAATTTTAATGGATTGATAGGTGTTATTTCTTCTGAAGAGTTAAGGGCAGATTAGATTCATTGATTGATAAAATAATGAAATGAACGATTTTGTGCTGCAAAACAGTTGCTGTCAAGAACTATGAATGTCAACGTACTTAAAGGAATAAATTGTAAGATGATCAATATAGTGAAATTTGGAATATAAACTTTTGTCATTTATTTGTTATATATTAGTGAAGGGATTATTCTAATATTTTTCCCGATTCCGATACAATTACCAATTCCAATTCTTTGTAAATCTCTAAATATTTAACTATAAACGTGTTTTTTTTGTCCCGATTATTGTAAAAACACATCTTAAATGCGCATGTATTTTCTCAAACGTAAAAACACACTTGTGATGGGGTGATCTAGAGATTTTAGTCTTACTGGAAGTTAAAAATCAATAAATATTTAATATTACTACAAGCAGTGGAAGATGTTTCTTAAACCAAAATCAAATAAAAAAAAGATAATTTAAGGAATCGGTTTTGGCATCGGAAAATTTCTGATTCCGATACTGATTCCAATACCCCAAAAAGCCCAGATTTTTCTGACTCCCAATTAATCGTCCAACACTAATATATATATATATATATATATATATATATCAGGGCTTTACATTGCGACTGAAACAGTCGCATTTGCGAGTGTTTTTTCAAAGTGGCGACTAGAAATAATGAAACGCTTATCTTTTGGCGATTGTATTTCTTTCACTGAAAATCTTCCAAAGCTCACTACTGAGTGAAAAATATCTTTTCAACTTTTTTTTTTTATAAAACGAACAAAGTTAAATTATTTAAACAATAAAAGTTTAATAGAACGATATACTGTTTTTTTTTTTTTAACAAAGGCTGTTTAAAAAACATTTGAAGAAATCAGAATGTTTATACCTTAAAATATCAACATAAAATTTATTGTTTATTTAGAATTACATTTATTCAAAAAACACAGAAAAATCTTTATTATGTACATACTCGTCACAGAACGAAGATGTCATATTCTAAAAATCATGTGGGTTTGGCTAGTAAACGAAAATATTTAGTTGTTAAAGGTCAACTAAAGATAAATTTGCCCATAGAGCCCTGTATATATATGTAACTGAGATTACAAAAGGCAAAAATGCTTAGTTATACTAATATAGATAAGTAAATAGAAAAATAGTAAAAAACAAAACAAAACAAAAAACTGATGAAACTGCAAATGGATGTAGCAGAAAAATCCCAACACTAATGGTGATAAACCTGAACAAGTATTCACAACACAACAATATACAACATTTATTACATCAAATAAAACAACAAATTAATTTGGAAAGCATAACAACAATACAAAAATAAACATCATGACCATGATGATGATGATGATGATGATGATAAAAACATTCACAACAGATGATAATGATATTTACTGAATATCCATGACTCAATATGTATAACCGACTTGACGGTGCCAGGGAAGCAGCATAACTTAAAAGAAACCAGTACTGAGAAATGAGGATGAGTGGCTGGAATGATGAAAAAAAAAAAAAAAAAATGAAAATTACAAATGTATGATAACGTGTTTTGGGATTTTTTTAAAGACGATTAATAATTTTTATTATCCGGATTACTATTCTCATCTTCGTTGTAGTATTCAAAAGATTTGATCGATGTAACTTCCAATTTTATTCAGATATATCTTTTCGAACTAAGGAACTTTCTAGTTGAATTTTGGAATGCTTATGAGTTAAATCAATCAGGGTTTGAAACCCATACCCACAAATTTTGTTGCAACTTACACATCATGAAAACTAAAAAAAACTTGAAAAGTTGAGTTTTTAACTCTGAGCAGTTCCCAATTCAGAGCAATTTTTATTTCTCATAATTTGCACAAGCTGTCGTCCGCACATTTTAATAATTATATTTTCTTGAAAATTTTCAGTTTGGAACATGATGTAGCCTTGAAATTTCACTCAGGTAAGTTTTTTGACATGAAGAACCCAAAAATTGCATCAGATTTGCTAAAAAAAATTAAGCCTTCTATGTGATTGTTATAAAATTTTGTAATTTTAACATGTGTACCAATATATATATATATAAAAAAAAAAAAAATGATGCGGCTTTTGGAAAATCTTGTAGACAAAATGAAGACTCTCTGAACCAAAAATAATTAAAAAGTTAGTGCCTTGTTCACTCATAGTGTCTATTCAGTTTTTTTTTTGTTTTTTTTTTTGTTTTTTTTTTTCAAAAGATTCAAAAATACCATATTAGGGGATGCAACTAGTTTAGGTACCTGAGATAAAGTTGGAGAGACCATCTAAATTTACATAAAATCCTAAATTTCTGGAGGATTTAACATGGAATTACCCTCATGTCAAGCACTCAAACCTTTATGGAATTTTCAACTGAACCACTTACTTAATGTACGAGGGGAGATTATTTTTATTCCATCAGCCATGGCCTAATAGTTATAGGCGTTGGTTAACAAGTGGTTGTGAGTGACGGTCTAAGAAACCTTTTAGTCAAATTTTGGAATCTTTATGTTGAACTTTCGACCTAGATTTTTTTTTATTATTCTTCAATATGATAGCCTATAGTAAGTATTAAATCTTAAACCTACAGAACTTAGAACTAATTGTTAATCAATGCTGTTAACCGTCAAGCCATAGATAATAAGTAATAATATTACAAATCTAGACAAGATTAGATTTAAGCTAAGTTCAGTGACTGACTATAGTCGAGGAAGACCCAAAGGTTCCCTTTTCATTAGCTGCTACATTGAGATGTAGGAGAGGGCATCACTCCATTACAAGGATTACTCCACTTGCCCTTGATCCTCATCTTATAATGCTGAATGTTTAGCAAGGGGGCATTAAGTACTATTTTTTTTTTTGAGTCTTTAAGTATGACTTGATTGCGGGTTGAACCTTCGTCTCCTGACCCATTATCGAATACTCTTACCATTATGACAAATGGACCAGTTTAGAAATTAGATTTAAAGCTCCCAAAATGCATACTAGAATTGTCTACTTGAATGTATGGCCTAACAATTAATAGCATTTGTCAACTTCCGAAGGTTGAAAATTCGATGCTTGCTACAGACAATTGTTACACCCCAATTATGAAATTGCCCATTTCACGAAATGTGGTAATCTTCACTTTTGAGTGTTTTCCCAGTTTTTCCTTTCTTCAAACCCATAATTACCATATCTGCTCATATTCAGCAGACCACAAGGAAACAATTCTTTATATATGGCTAAGGCTTGCATGGGCACTGAAAAGAATTTGCAAAGCATTGCAGGAGTCAAGTAGTTATGTATACATTTCCGAGATTCATACAACAAACTGCCCATTTCATGAAATGAGTAAACCATTCGACCACTCCATGAAATGGGTCATTTCATAATTAGGGTGTAACAACAATAACTAAGAATCAACAGTTCTACTTGATCATGGCTGATAGAATGAGAACAACTTACTTATGTATGTATGTATGTATGTATGTATGTATGGGTTCAGTTTGAAATAATATACCGGTTTAGAAGTTCAAAAAATTGTAAGTGTAAAAGGTCAAAGGTTACATCAGAAATATGGGTACTTCTGCACTTTAGTGCCCGTTTTTCTGTAAGTCTCGCTCGGCAACAGTCGGTGAACGACAGAAACCGCTGGATTATACCAAGCGAACGGAAGTCAATAATAAAAACGAACAAAAAAGAAAGAAAATAAAACAAACAAAAAAACTACCATAATAATTTCATAATGTATACTATTTTCTTTTTTTTTATGGTAAATGTGTTTTTTTTTTGGGGGGGGGTAATAAAAGTCTTGTTTCTTTGAATTAGTGAACAAATATATATATATATATATATATATATATATATATTCTTCGTGTATGGAAAGGGTTTTTTTTTTTTTTTTTTACAACCTGCTCCAGTGTAGTATAGACACCCCAACTTCCTCATGTTAAGAACGGCTTTCGAGGTTGGGGTGTATATTCTGAAAGGCGTTCTGAACATGGGGAAGTTGGAGGGTATTTATTCCGGAAGCCGTTCTTAACATGGGGAGATTGGGGTGTTTATATTACGCTGGGGCAGATCATAAAAAAAAAATACATTATTTTCCTTCCTTGTCACAAGACTTGTTGCTTGAAGAAGCGCAATGGTACTCTGTCCTTTCTTTTTTTTTTCCTTTTAATCTCTTTCCTTTCCTTTTTTTTTTTCTTCCAATTTTTACCGTCTGCTAGTTCGCGTCTCTTTTTGCTCACTCGGTGTAATCCAGCAATTTCTGTCGTTCGTCAGGCGTTGCCGGGTGTGACTCACGGAAAACCGGGCACTAAAGTGCAGAAGTACCAAAATATGGATATAAATAGCAATGATGAGTCGTACAAATAATCCAGATTATACAAAGTATCATAATGCATCGGTAGTTCTAAGGTGGGCATTTTTAAGGATACTTGTGCATCTATGTTACCGCGCTGAAATAATATTTAGAAAGCCATTCTTAACATGGGGAGGTGAGGGTGTTTTTGCTTCACCTAACAATTTGTTAAACAAAAATATCGTAAAAATTGAATTTAACTTGAAAATAATATTTAAAATATAGCACGGCAACAGATGCAGTTTGCAGTGCACAAGCAATTTTCTAAGTGATAAAATTACAATCTACTATTGCTACCGGTTTTATGACCATGACTTAATAAAGAAAAAACAAAATCGTATAAGTGTCCATGATTCTTACAATAGTATTGATTAATTACAAAAAAAAAAAAAAAAAAAAAATCACTTCAAGTCTTACAAGAGTATTTATTTTTCTTATATATATTATACGCATATTAGCAGGGAGACAGAGATTTTCGGGAATTGAATGTTTCAACCTTCCCTATTTTATTGTTATCGAAATTGATGAAATTGTCCATTTTCCTATCAAATCAATTAACTGCCTGCCCTAGTTGGGCACTCACTGCGATGCACCAGGAGAAAACTTCACATGCCTCCCCAAAGTGATTTAGTTTATAATACATTGTAGTTTACATTGAACTGTAGAGAACCTACTGTTGATTTTAAAAAATTATTTTGTATATGAAATCAAATAGAACACGTATATAAAATACGTTTTGAAGCCATCCAGCGCAAAAAATAAGAAACAATTTTAAAATAGTGTTTATCGATATATTTCAGTGAAGAAATTTGTCCGTGTCAAGATTTTTCTCTCCTTCTTACACCTCATCAGGATACTTTAGGCGGGACACGTCCGTTTAGTTGTTGACTAACGGTTTTTTTTTTATAGTCCAGGAATGCACATGGCGTGTACTAAAGGAATAATTGGTTGGTTTCCTGTTTGAAAGCGTTGGTAAATAGGAAATCAAATAGAAATGTATATAAAAATACGTTTTGAAGACATCCAGCACAAAAAATTAATAAACAGTTGAAAAATAATGTTTATCGATATATTTCGGCAAAGAAACTCGCCCCGGTCTAGATATTTATATTTTTTCTTTTTACGCCTCATGATGGTACTTATAGGTAGGACACGTCCGTTTATTTGTTGCTCAATGGTTTGTTTGTTTGTTTTTTTTCTTTTTTTAATTTTTTATATATAATAGTTTGAATTTATGTTTAAAATTCAACAGTCAAGTATCATGGTTCAATTGTGCTCTACACAGAAAAATTCATTTCAAACGCACCCCTGTCTTATTAAACAATCTGCTGTTGATTTTATATGCCGAGCCTTTCTGCTTGTGCTTCTGAAATACATTTGTGATGTTAGGCTGTACAAGGTGTTAACTTTAGTCAAAATCGTCTGTTCCTTCTTTAATCAAATTTTTCGATTATCGATACGTATTGAAAACATTCTGATACAAAAACCTATCAAAGAACACTGTCAGATACACAAAGTACATCTCTGTGAAACTTCATAAAAATCAGCCCAGCCATTTAGGAGTCCATAGGGAACGAACTCACACACAGAGTTTCTTTTATATAATAGTAGAGATAGAGACACATCATTATTAAATACTAGCAGGGGCCACACAACCTTGCTGGTCATAAAATACGCTTAAATATATTTTTATTCATGCAGATTTCATATTTATTATTACAGAGTCAAGTCTCTATTGAATATTATATTGTACCTAATATATAATATTTATTTCAAATGTTAAAAAAAAAAAAAAAATGACTTTGGTGCCTTCAGTTAGAATCGAAACCAAAACATTTAGTGCTCCAGTCACGTTCCCTACCATTTGAGCTAACCCAATAGAAAGTTTTAAAATTAAACCACTTTTAGCTATGATTAGTTTTACGCATGTGCAAAAGTAATAGAAAAATGTCGGCATGTTTCAATATGCAAACATATTTTCTGTACGCGTTATTCATCCATCCAAACAAAGATTTTACTCGTTATAAACCATCCTTGGTGTATGATTACTATTTCCTGTTAGTTTCAGTGTTATGTGATTAACAGATTGAGTTTATTGGTGAAATATTTACACACAAACAGACATGCATACATTGTTTTATTTCTATAGATATACATATGTATATTGTATCATTTTCTATTGAGACGGGGGGGGGGATAGTAAAGGTGGGTTTAATGAACTTGTTATTTTTGTATTTGTGGGAATATATGTTTTCTGTTAGTTGAAATGTATGTGAAAGTTTTTTTTAAAATCCATCCATCCATAGCCTTTAGCTCCTTAAGAGGCTTTTGTAGCGAGGGGTTCTTTTTTCTGGGTGAGGGTGCTGGTCCCATGCCCAGCTTTCCCAGAAGGTACATAACAGCACCTAGTCTTCCCAAATGGTCACCCATCTGGTACTAGCCAGGCTTAACGTTGCTTAACTTGATTTAAAAGGTTGCAGTTTATTTTCTTTTATCACATATATATTGAAAGCCCAAATAAAATCTCATTCTACTATTTCTGCGAATTATTATCGATTAGACACTAAGCTAACAGATTATCTTCTATCTATCTATATATATAAAAGCAAAAATGTGTGTATGTATGTATGTATGTATGTATGTATGTATGTATGTATGTATGTATGTATGTATGTATGTGTGGTCGCTTTTTGTGTATGTCTACAAAAGGCTTTTTTTGCCGTGATTCTCGGTTGACTCGCTCCTTCTTAAAACTTTTTATATGCTGTCTAAATAATAATATCTACGACTAAGGAACTCTGATCGCAGCTATCTTTAATTTACCCGACTTTTACAAGCTATTTTCGAGATATTTTTTGATCGCCGCATAGCGGGGAAAACAAAAATTGGCTTCCAGCGCAAAACTAGGTCAAACATCACGCGACTTAACGCTCTCGCATCTGCTAATTTTGCTTTATAACCGTCAACTTAACACACTTATCAATTCAGATGGTTAGGTCGCAGGTTTTTTTTCCCATTTCCTTTCCACCTCCGCGTCAAAGGTTTGGGGTTCAAGCCTACCTTTCTATCAAAACTTTTTTTTTTCTTTTACACCTCCAAACACCCGGCCAACGTTTTTTTTTTTTTTTTTTAAAAAACAAGGTTGTTTTGATCTACCCCCCCCCCCCAAACACACACCCAAACACCCGGGCAACGCCGGGTACCCCCCCCCTAGTATAAAATAAAAAGCAAAATTTAAAATATTTGGAAGTCAACGTTGGCTCAACATCAGTGATATGGCGAAAACCGGTGTGTCAACGTGATTGTGCCGTACGCACTTGATTTAAAAGGCTATAGTTTATTTTCTTTCATCGCATATATATTGAACGCCCAAATAAAATCCCATGATGTGCGTTGATAATTTTGAGATTTATACAATAAAAGTTGATAAAATAATGCTATGAAATACGAGTTGAAAAAGACAACACAAAAAAAAGAAAAAGAAAAAAAAAGATTTTTTTAAAGCTTGAAGGTTTCGTAATTTACTTTCTATGCATTACCTGAAATGCATTCAAACACAACTAATCTATATATATAAAAGCGAAAATGTATGTATGTATGTATGTATGTATGTATGTGTGTTCGCTTTTTCTGTATGTCAACAAAAGGCTTTTTTCAGAGAAGCGGTCGATCGCTTCACAACTTTTTAAAACTTTTTATATCACATATAAATCGTAATATCTCACAGTTAACAACGAAGCTCGCCTGCCTATTTAATTTGCTCGATTTCGGGAAGATAAATATTCAATATTTGTCGCTCGCTGCATGTGGGTTAGTCTTTTTCCTATAACATCTTGGGGGAGGGGGGGGGGAAAGCGTTCAGCAGTAAATGAATACTATCCCGCAGCCATTAACTCATTAAAACGGGCACCTGCAAAATCCAATTAATTAAATAAATTAAAACGTATTTCCGTTAGCTTCTCGCGGTGGGGCAATGGTTAACGTCGCACGTTTTTTTTTTTTTTTTTTTTTTTTCTTCTTCTTCACACTTTAATTTACAACTTTGTCTCAACGGTTCGGGTTCGATCCTCATATTTACTTTTTTTTTTTAACCCCCCACACCTCCAAACACCCTGGAAACGCCGGGTACCCCTCGCTAGTCGATAAGAAAAAGACAAAATTAACTCTCTCTCCCCCTCTGTTAGTTATCTTGTAATTAAAAAAAAAAAAAAAAGGAAAATATTCCAGTGTATTAAAAGCAAAATAAATTCTTTCCTTTCTTTTCATAAAAAGAGAGGAAAGAATTTATTTCTTATTATTATCAGTTATTATTAAGCGTCACTTTTGCTCATAAAACTTAAATTTTCATACTTGACGATTCTTTCCTTTCTTTTTATTATTATCAGTTACTAGCCCGGTCGTAAAGTACGCTTAAATATGATATTTTAATTCTTGCAGATTTTGTATATATTATTATAGAGTTAATGTTCTTTCAATTTTTATACATTATAAAGTTGCGATTTAAAAAATAAAAAAAATATATTCATATGACTTGGGTGCATCAGTGTGAATCAAAACGAAAACAAAAACTTATGAAAATATATATATATATATATATATATATATAAATTGAGTTCCTTTAGCAATAATCGAAACTGAAACCAAAACTTACGAAGAATTCTTGACAGAATATAAAAAAAATAAAAGATTACTGGAGTGCCACAATATTGTAGCCAACAGACAGATATTTTCTAGGAAATAAAATTTGCTCATGGAAGTTTCATTTAGTTTTAGGTATCGAAATTGTTAACAGTGGTTGTAGCTTGACGAGTGCTTGCCATGAATGTTTTACAGAGAGAGGGAACACAGATTGAAACTCAGTCGAGCACCTGCTATGGAAATAACGATGGAACAGAGATGGGATATGAGAAAGAGATAACAAAGAGGAGAAAAGAACGTTTCCACTAGATTTCAAAGCAGATTTTTTTTTTTTTTTTTACGGTGTCCAGGGAGAAAAAAGTGCTCCAAGCAGCCCTTCGCAGATGTGGCAACAGTACTTCATTTTAGGACATATTTGGCTCTTATACTGGTACAGGATTGAGGCAGGAATGACCAAAATTTTTAATCCAGCATGTGGAGCTCTTATGGAAAACGTAATAATATTCAGGAAAAAATTTTTTAATGGAAATGTATGGAAATAATGTGGTGGTTTTTATTTTTGTTCGGAAAATGATTAAAAGAATGAGGTTTGGGAGAACCAGTTTTGCTAAAAAGCAAAACTAATAAGCAAAATAGTATAAAACACGTTCAGATTTTTTTTTTTTTTTTTGCCTGCATAGCTAAAAAAAAAAAAGATAAAGGTCAGCAATATGGCCCCTTCATTTGAAAACCCCTGTTCTAAAGCGAGAGAATGATCCAATCATTTTTTCCGGCAACGGATCAGAACTACTCAGAAGTAGACAAAGTACATGTAGATGGTGAGACTAATGAGGTTATCAAGATGTTTCGTTACCTTGGTGATATCGCTAGACTATAGACCAGAACAGGTGCTTGTGTGATTGCAAGAGTTAGGAACGGATGAAGTACGTTAAAAAATTTCTGTTATTACTCACGAGCACTGTTGACTAAGAGAAGAGTCAATCAGGTGATGTGTAAGGAATGTGATGTCTGAAAGTGAAATCTGGCCAATGAGGGTTGAGGACAGGTGTTGCATGGAAAAGAATGACATGAGAATGAGGCAATGCATGTTTAATGCAAGTCTTAAAGACGGGCTTAAATTTATACAGAACAGGATACTTTGATGGTATGACCATATTGAAAGAATGGGTGAGAGTTCTTGGGTTAGTAGGTGTACAAAAGTGGAGGTTGCAGGGTCAATTCACAAGGAAAACATGGGAAGAGGTGATGAGAATGGATTTTAGAGAAAGCGGGATGAATAAAGACCTGGCCAGAGATAGCGACTTTGGAAGTCAATTTCTAAAAGCTGCCAAACATATGGTAGCATGTAAGATGGATGCTAAACTGATGCTGGTGATGATGATAATGATCGAGATATATATATATATATATATATATATATATATATATATATATATATGCTAACAGAACATTCAAATAAGTTTCAATAATGAATAAATTTTTCAGAGAATCTAACATGATTAAACTTTCCCTTCAATTCCATAAGGTGATATGGGACAATTATTGGTTAAGTCCATAAAATAACTGGGGTTGTTGGAACAGTATTTTATTTATTGAACTCCATATTACAAACCACCCAATATTAGCAATGTTTGCCCTATCCATTAGAAATCAATAACTGTACTATTTGTGTTGGACAAACTCTTGAAAATAATTAACTAATCATTACGAATTTTGGAGCACAGCTGCAAGGCTTAAGGGTGGGTAATTTTTGTTTTTTTATGATTCAATTTTCACCCCAAACAAGGCACAGTGCCACTTTGAAGTAGGGGGCTATTATCGGGGACATAAGTTGCAGGGGTATTATGAGGGAGAGATGAGTAGCAAGATGTCTGTTCACATTACTCTTGAACTTCTGCATGTCAGTACAGTTGGGAAAGCAGAATCCCGGAAGGGGGTTTCAAAGTCTAGCAGTTCTGGGGAAGAAACTATTGAAGTAGAATATGCTTTCTTACACGTAGGGATCTCTACTATGAGCGATATTTGTTAAATAGTAACGGATACATCTGCTAGTATTCATCTGGTCATTTGGGTTCATAGGGCAGTGTTCGTACGTGTTCAGGAAACTGTGGTCAGTTACCTATACATTCAAATTTCATCTCAACCTGTATAGTCAGGAGCAGACGTGACATCACATGGCTCAAAGAGAGAATACGCAAGAGAGATAAGCAAGTTTGTAAGATGCTTGGGAGTGAACAGCATATGTAACAAATCACTCAAGATCGATGATGATCCAAGAACGATCTTCACTACTAGGAGAAGAGAAAGTGACATCAAAATCTCAATAAATGATCCATTTCTTCAAATTTGAAAATATTTTTCTTGGCCTTCATTGTTGTGAGATTTTAATAACAGGCAATACCCCCCTCCCCCCGCACTCTGAGATGACAAAACGTGCTAGTAAATAATATATATATATGCATATATATTATAATGTACCACTTTATCAGGGCTAAACACATTTATTCATTTAAAAAATTAGAATTTATTAGCAATATTTGCGTACGATTGTTTCAGTCCGCTGTTGGTATTTAAGCATATAATAATTCTTAATTATCATTACCAGCTGGGCAACTTAACAGTGCGGGACAAAAGTGTATGGAAACCAAAGTCTATATGGGTTTGAACAGCCTTTCACATCAACAATCTGATATTAAGAGCAATTGATTCCTATATATATATATTTCTACAACTTGGTTGGTATCTGGGGATGCATTAATTCACTGAGAGAGATGCACCCCCAGTCTTCATTCTGTGGTTTACTGTATACTCTGTCTCGTGGCAGTTGTCTGCACCGACAAAGGTTAGCAGTAACACCAAAATGTGTGAAGTTCTACACAATGCCTTCACTACTACAGAAAAATTATCTGTGTGGATTTCTGAGCAACTTAGTTGTTGTGGTGGAAACTCATACATCGAAATTGAAGAGAGAGTCCATCATATATATTAGTGTTGGGACGATTAATCAGAATCGGAAAAATTGGAGCTTTTTGGGGTATTGGAATTGGGGAAAATTTTAGCCTATTTTCCGATGCCAAAACCGATTCCTTGAATTTCATATTTTATTTTATTTTGTTTTTATAAAACGTCTTCCACTGCTTGTACTGATAATAAAATCATAAATATTTATTGATTTAAATTCCAGTAAGACTAAAATTCCTAGATCACACCCTCACAAGTGTGTTTTTATGTTTGAGAAAATACATGCACATTTAAGATGTGTTTTTACAGTAATCGGGACAAAATAACTTTATAGTAAAATATTTAGAGATTTATAAAGAATTGAGATCAGTAATTGTATCAGAATCAGTAACTGTATCGGAATCAGGAGAAATATTGGAATCGTCCCATCACTTATATATATATATATATATATAATATAATTTTAAATTCGACCGTTTTGGATTTTACCATTTTTGGATTTTTACCCTTCACCGGACTATCCATTCATGTGAAATCTTTATTATTTTTCTTTTGCCTCCTGTTCCCCTTACCTCACCCTTTTTTTTAACCAAGTAAGATCTTTGACTTACTTGTAGTTTCATTAAATACTTTTATATGCAAAATCCGATTCTGCATTTTGCTAATTCCTGCCCTCTGATGAGAAGGAGAGTATTTCTTCGAAACTCCGCAGATTAAGGACTATCCACTTATCTTGTACTTCCTTTTTTAAAATTAAATATGTTTTTAACTCTTTTTCAAGATGTCTTTTAAACTATTTTATTAATCATTTGTTCATATATAATATATATATATATATATATATATATATGATGTGAAAGGACTATCCATAGGCCGTGAGACTCATATAGACTTTGGTTTTCATGCACTTTTTCCCCTGCACTGTTGAGTTGTCCAGCTGGTATAATGATAATCGATAATCAGTTATATCAGATAATATATATATTGGTATCAGTTACTCTTTAAAAGTAATGCATGACTAAATATACACCCATAAATTTATTTAAAAAAAAAAAAAAAAAAAAAAAGTCAAGGATTTTATTTGCCAATCTGTAGAGATTTCACTTGAACTAATCTACACAAAAAAAAAAAAAAATAATAATAATTTACACTGCACAAAACTTAAAAGTTAAGTTTTCTCAACAGTTTCAATTTCATTCATTTCTTATAACTTTTGGACAAAGATTAGACGACTGCTTAAAAAAAATAATTACAAAACTAATATTTTTATGCTTTATACACCAATTATCCTTAATATTTATTAGATAGATATAGAATATATGGAAATATATGCAAATATTGATATATATATATTTCATTTTTTTCCATCATATTTTCCCTTTTGGCAATGGTTTGAACAGTTTGCTTGATTAAAAATTCGATATTATGCATAAACGCTTACTTTCTTAAGTGGTCTTATGATTTTGACCAGGACTGTATATATATATATACAAGTCGTTTTTTGATGTTCAACTTCAGAAAATCATAACTCCTTTCATTATAAACTTTATTAATCGAAATAAAAACCATTAGGTTCGACACATTTTTGCCAACGAGAAACAAGTTTATTTATCCCATTAGCATAGAAATTCGGAGTTCTGGAAGTGATGAAGTCATTGAAGACCGATTCGGCATCATCTCGGCTTTTGGAGCATTTTTCACGCAGGAAGTTGTCGAGATGCTTCAAAAAGTGAGGTCCAGTGAATATGTTGGATGAAGCACGTAGCCCAATTCGTTCAGCTTCTGCAGAGTCAGTTGAGCAACATGTGGGTGAGCGTTGTCATGGAGAAGAATTGGTCACTTCATATTGACCAATCTCGGGCACATATGTTGGAGCTTTTGGTGCATTTCGTCAATTTGTTGGCAGTACTTCTCCGCCATAATCGTTTTGCCCAGATTCAAGAAGCTGTGATGGATAAGACCGGTCCCAAACCACCAAACAGTCACCATAACCGTTTTTGGTGCAATTTCAGCTTCAGGAAGTGTTGTGAAGCTTCTCCGGCATCCAACAACTGTGCTGAACATCGTTGGTTGTTGTAGAGGATCCACTTCTGATCACACGTCACAATCCGCTCAAGATTGTTTTTGTTGTACAGGAAGAGCGTAGAAGACACCTCAAAACGACGATTTTTCTGATTATCATTCATGCAACATCCATTTATCCAACTTTTTTGACTTCCCATTTGCTTTAATGACTGTTGAGTGGTCGACCTCAAGTTCAACAGCAACTTTGTGTGGTTTTGCGAGGATCGGCTTCAATTAAGGCTTTCAAATGTTCGTTATCAACCACAGTCGCCTTTCTTTTCGAGGTTCTCGTCACGATTGCAAAATTTCTTGAACCACTGTTGTGCCACATGTTTGTTAGTGGTTCTTGGGCCAAACGCATCATTGATATCACAAGCTGTCTTGGCAGCTTTTCGGCCTAGTTTGAACTGGAACAAGAAAATCGTGCGGATTTGAATTTTGTTTATGTTGTCAAAAAGCCTGCAAAAAATGAATGAAGAGATTGAAAACATTAATGAATATCCTGACACGATAAAGCGAAAAACGCACTTCAAAATGATATATAACATAGCTATATATATATATATATATATATATATCAATGAATTAATTCAGAAATCTATAAATATAAAAGCGAAAATATATGTATGTATGTATGTATGTATGTGTGTATGTTTGTGTGTCTGCTAAAAACTTTCGACAGACGGAACAAAAATTCACAAATCTGGTCTCATATGAAAGCTCCATCCTTCGCCCGACAAATATCGAAAAATTGGCCAAAAACGTTAATTTTTTCACCTTGAAATCGGCACTTTTCTACGGGGGGGGGGGTCAGCAGAAACCGTCCTCTCATGACGAGTTCGCTTCTACGCATGCGTCATACGACATCGTAACCGGATTTACTTTAAATATTTGAAAAAGCGACAGAATTTCGTCACCATCATCTTAGCTCAGTTGCTTAGAGCGCGGCCTCATTATCTAAACGTTTTGGGTTCGAATCGTGGTGGGAGATGTCTTTTCTTTCCGATTTTTTAAATTTTAATATTGAAGCAGGGTTATTTAAGCTATTTTTCAGGTGTTTTTCAGATTTTTTAACGTTCGTTTTTCTGGGTTTTTTTCTTCGCTTATTCTTAGGTTTCATTAACCCCCCCCCCCAACCCCACCGATCACACACACCTCCAAACACCCGGGCAACGCCGGATACCCCCCCCGGGATTATTTAAGCAATTTTTCATGTTTTTTTTTTTTTCAGATTTTTTAAAGTTTTAACGTTCGTTTTTCTGTTTCGCGTTTTCTTTTTTTGTTTTTCCCATTTTTACATTTAACATCATTCGTTTGCCTTACGTTAGTTTTTTTGTGTTTTTTTTAAATATTTACTTCGCTTATTCTTATGTTTTGATTAACACCTCCCACCCCCGCCCGAGCGCACACACCTCCAAACACCCAGGCAATGCCGGGTACCCCCCGCTAGTCTATTATATAAATCTCACCTGTCTATTTAAATG
>NC_136503.1:111235794-111255794 GCF_053919585.1 Euprymna scolopes
GGGGGGTGGGGGGTAAAATAATAAAAAAAAAAGTTTTGGTAGGTGAGTATGAGGATCGAACCCGAACCCTTGAGGCGAAGTTGGAAATTAAAGTGTGAAAAAAAAAAGCGTGCGACATTAACCATTGGGCCACCGAGAGATACTAATGGAAACACGTTTGAATTTATTTAATTACTTAGATTTGGCAGGTGCACGTTTTAATGAGTTAATGAGGTCAACTTTGACTGCGGGATAGTATTTCATTTACTGCGGAAAGCTTTTTTTAAATCTTTTTTTCCCCAAGATGTTGGTGGGGGGAGGGAACAGCTCCCCTTGTCCAATTTGAATAGCAATTGTTTGATATAAGGAAAATATTTCCACATTGATCAAATCTAATGGAAAATACCGCCAGAATTAGTGTCGCTTTTATTATAGGAAAAAGACTAATCCACATGCGGCGAGCGACAAATGTTGAATATTTATCTTCCCGAAGTTGAGCAAATTAAATAGACAGGCGAGCTCCGTTGTTAACTCGGAGATATTATAATTTCTATGTGATATAAAAAGTTTTAAGAAGTTGCGAGCCGACCGGCCACTTCTCTGATAAAAGCCTTTCTTGGACATACACAAAAAGCGAACATAGATACACACATTTTCGCTTTTATACATATAGATGTTGGTTTTATGATCATTTAAAGAGTGTATACATTTTACTGGGGCATCCTATATATCCATCGCAGCTACAATTGTATCTTGGAGGTTGTTTATCTTTTTCTTTGCATGTCTTTGTAGTGTTACATCATATAGTCCTCCTCTCCACATTCTCAAATGGTTCGTTTTATAATGCGACCTGGTGATAGCAACTTTTAATGACCCACATGTTTGTTTTCAGGCAGTTGAGTATTTCCCATTTTTAATCTCATTAACCTTTATCCTTGAATACCCATCACAGACACAATTGCATCAGATAGGGTGTTTATCTTTTTCTTTGCAAGTCTTTGAAGCCTGTGGTCATACAACAGTTTCCTAATTTTTGCTGTTATTCTGCAAGATATTTCAAGCTGTATTAGTTGGACAGTTGAGGACAGACAAGGTAGTGTTGTATCGTATGAACCTCTTTCCTACATACAACTAACAATCTTTTAAACTCGTTAACCTTTATCCTCGAATAGCTTTTAACCTGGACAGATGTACTTCTTTTTTGCTTGTCTTCAAAGCATGTAGTCATACATCAGTTTAATATTTTTCTATATAGTCCTTTGCATTGTATTCTGCAAGGTTATTCAATTAATGAAACATCTTCCAATAGTATGAATAACACGTTTCAGTCTAATTCCAAGGATTGAAATGGGTTTCGAAACTAAAGTGAAACCATCTCATCTCTATTACAAATTGGTGTGTATTTTCCTCAGCATCGTTGGAAAAGACACTTTCACCAATAAGGGAAGATTTAACTGGCAACCACGCCCTTCCGCCCTTCCATTTAGTGCAAAGAGCAATACTTAGTTAATAAGTATAAAAATGTGGAACTGAACTGGCATAGGAGTGAGGGGGGGGGGTAAGAAACAAGAATGAAGAGAAAGAGAATTAGAGTGTATGTGTGTGTGAGAGAGAGAGAGAGAGAGAGAGAGAGAGAGAGAGAGAGAAAGGGAGAGTTTTTGTTCGAGGGAGAAGGGCAGGGAGAAAGAAACAGACAAAAGATGAGTAAGAGAAAAAAGAGAGAGAACATGAGAGAGAGAGAGAGATAGGGAACAAGAGAGCAAGGGAACGAGAGAGAGGGAATGAGAGAAAGAGGGAACGAGAAGGAGAGAGAGAGAGGTAATGAGAGAGAGAGAGGTAACGAGAGAGAGAGGGGTAACGAGAGAGAGAGAGAGAGGGGTAACGAGAAGGAGAGAGAGGGGTAACGAGAAGGAGAGAGAGAGAGGGAACAAGAGATAAAGAGAGAGACTGGGAGAAGCAGAGAATGAGGGAGAACGAGACAGAGAGAGACACACAGAACGAGAGATATGAAAAGAGAGAAAGAGTGGTGGGGGAGAACCTATGTGTAAAAAGAAAGGTGCAAGTAAGAGAAAGATTAGGTTCGTGTCTGCAACAATGTCGGTGACAACGTAGGAAAACGAGAGACAAAGAAATGAGAAAAAGAAACCGTGATTAAATATCTCCCATTATTTTAATTCCTGAGATTCGATTAGTTTTTATACCATTATTTGAACTCACTAGTTCTCACATGGGTCATCATTATTCACTGACAACAACATGTAGTGTTCCCTGGGGTCTGAGTGAAAACAAGCATCCCTAGATTTCCAGTAATCTCTACCTCTTTCAATAACCTTTGCAAATGACTTTGTTGATGTTATTGAAGGAGGAGGAGCGGAGGAGGATTATTTTAAATTTTTGTTTTATTCAACAAAAACTGATTGTAAGAACTGTGAGCCACGATCTTCCAGACAACACTTAGCCAAATAAAAGAATTCTGCCATGAAACATTTGTGAAAAAAAGGCTGAGGAAACTGAACACTTCCACAACCACCTATGATGCAAAAAAAAAAAAAAAAAAAAAAAAAAAGAAAAACTAAATAAATAAAAAAATAAGGTAGGTTTTCAACATATGGCTTATAAAGAACTCGCGATAAATGTGTCTTTCTCAGGGTGGCAACATTTATCAGCCGGTGTCTGGCTCAATGATAACCGGGTTTCACTGAAAGGTACTTCGCGTCTGCAACGGATCAGCAGTTTTGAGCATTTTCAAGGTCAACATACTTTCTAAAAGATTATAGGTAATGAAAACAAAGACAAAACAAAAATTAACTTCCGGTTTAGCATTGTTTCAGATGAGGATAAATAATTTGAATTATTTGGACTACTCATCTTGGAGGTTATTCTTATGTGTCAGCCGATGTAACCTTTAGGTGTATGTAATGACTAGGGCTATGACAACAGCATATTCTTTTCCTTATTTTGATTCTCAGGTATATATCCATTGATACCTTATATGTTTTTATATAGAGTGATGTGGTTCTCAGTTGATTAATCATGTCTAACTGTGTCGGATATACATTCGAGAGTCAAAACAATGAAAAGAATATGCTGTTGTCATAGCCCTAGTAATAATATATAGTGACAAATACTAAGACTACACATCTAAAAACAAGAATAGGTTTAAGGTTCCTAAAATTCATATTAGAATTGTCTACAAAGATACATGGCATAAAGGATATAAGTGCTAAGTATAATCTTTGAAGAAAACAGTGGCTCTGGGAGCAATGGTAACTGGGGAGCAACTCCACATTCCAAGATGTAGCCTCACCACTGGATGTCTTTTAAGGTTATATCAAGGACCAGGGAAAAGTGAGTGGAACAGAGAGAAAGTGCGATACGTTTATTTCTTTCGCATCTGCTTGAAGCAAGAGCAACGGTGCCAACTTCTTCATCAACTATTTCTTGAAGGTCTTTGAAACCTTTGGAGAATATGCAGCAGTTACAAAATGTTATCCTGAGAGATTTAAATCGCTCTCAGATGAAAGTGATTTATCAAACACAATTCCAATTGGGAAAGCATCTGCAACAACTGACACGCTCACTCATAGAAGCACTTGCATGCCATCAACATTCAAACTAGGCTGGCTGAACCAGTTTCCTTCAAAGGAGGAAGCGTCAAGGGAATTTCAAGTTCACAAGCCATCCCCAGTCTCATGTATATCCTGGTCAAAGGAGATGATGACAATGTTAGATTTTTGCAGTTCTTGGAGGGAGGTGTCGACGTACTCCTACATACAGTGCCTGGTATTCCCAAATAGTCACCAATATGATACTGATCGGAATCAACGTTGTTCAACTTTGGTGATCTAATGAATGTGTCAACATGATCATGCCGCATATGCCATGGAACTACTTAGGAACCATTGGTGCTTGTCTGGATGTTAGGGATGTTCAGGTACCATTCATTGGTTGAAACCAGATAAAAAAGGTGGGTACTGACAGGCTGAGAGCAGGTTCGGAACAGTCTCTTGAATAATGGTGATGGAAAGACGTTCACACAGCCATGTCAATGGTCCCTGGCAGGTTGACATTAAAAGACTCAGGCAGTTTGAAACCTTTTGGTACTTGTACAGTTTAATGAAGACATTAAAAAATGAAAATATCAAGAAAAAAAAAAATGGTTAAATTGTATGTATCCGTTATGGAATGAAGTTCTCTGAAAAAAAGTTTCACTTAATTTCATCAAGTAGATTTTTTTACAGCGAAAAACAATTTATGGTGAGGGAGCGTCGGCACTTTAAACTGAGTGATATTTTCAAAAAATTCAAAGATGGCTACCTTCAACATGCTGTCATAAAAACGTGTTTTTCCACTGTAAAAAAACACAAAAAAAAATACTCAATCAAATTAAGTGAGCCATGGCTGTACGAGCGTCTTTCCATCACCATTATTCAAGGGACTGTTCCGAACCTGCTCTCAGCCTGTCACTAAATGACATCCAATCAAACCTCTTGACCTTTTTGATAAATCAGCAAAGTCTTTTTAAATCTGGCTGTTGAAATCGATCATTTAGAATGTGACGTTGACATTGCACATACATCTGATTAGTATTCTGTTGGAGAAAGTGAATGAGATGGCGACGTTATTGAGGTTGTTTTGTTACCTTGGTGATACCATTGGATCACAGGGTGGCACAGGTGCTAGTGAGATTGCAAGAATTAGAAGTGGATGGAGATTATCTGTTATATAGAAAGAAGTTTGTGTGTGTGTGTGTGTGTGTGTGTTTGTTCCCTATGGAATCAAAACAGCTGGGTCGATTTTTATGAAATTTCATATGAAGGTACTTTATATGTCTGGCAGTGTTCTTATATAGTTTTTTTTATATCGGAATGTCTTCAAGAAGTATCAATAATCGGAATAATCTGATGAAAGAAAGAACAGACGATTTTGACCAAAGTTAACACCCTTACACAGCCTAACATCACAAGTGTATTTGAAAAGTTGTTTTACCACACAAGCTGAAAGGCCAGATATAAAATCAACAATAGGTTCTTTGATATGATAGGGAGGTGTTCAAAATAAATGTTTCTGTTTAAAGCACTATTGCACCATGATACTTGTTTTTTATTTTAAACTTTAATTCAAGCTATTATATATAAAAATAATTTTATAAAATCCACAGTAGGTTCTCAACAGTGCAATGTAGACTACAATGTATTGTGAACTAAATCACTGCAGGGAGGCATGTGAAGCTTCCTCCCAGTGCACCGTGATGTGTCCCCTAACTAGAGCAAGCAATCAATCAATTTGATTAAAAAATGGAATATTTCATCGATTTTGATGACAATAAAAATATGGGAGTGTGAAACATTCGATAATCATTCAATCCAGGAAAACGTCAGGTCTCCCTGCTAGTTTAGAATAGAACAACAAAGTAAATGTTTACATTAACTTTACATATAAAATTGTATTCTTCGGACTACTGTTCTCATCTTGACTGTTATTTTCACAACGTTTCAGCTGATATAACCTATGACCTTCAAGTGTCCACATTTTCCAAGTACTCTAACCACTGTGCCAAGGGGGATTTGGAAAAATCAATTGTAAAAAGTGATATTCTCCTAAAGGTTGAAGGTTCAACCTTTCAGGTTCAAGTGCGGGCGACTGAAAAATACAATTGCGAATTACTTAGGAACTCTATTCAGTCATGGTTGACGGAACAAGAACATGCTACCTCCTTGAAGGGTTCCGCTCGAAATTCCGTCAAAATTTCCGAGTTTGAGAAACATTCCAGAGTTCGACAAGATACCCCTGAAGAAGGTTGGCGGTTACATCCACCGAAAAGTTGTGAAAATCACACTCAAGATGAGAACAGTAGTCCGATGAATCGAAATACGAATAACCAATCTTCATCTCAAAAATTCAAATGTATCTTGTCGAACTCAGAAACCTTTCTACTGAACTCAGTAATCTGCAGAGAATCTAAAACGGAAACCTTTATTTAATATGTGGGAGAAGTAGTATGCTCTCGTTCCATCAGTCATGACAGTAGTACACAAGGACTCCTGACGTAACGGATAAAGTGCTAGGTAAAACTTAGTTCTAAGTGACACTCTTCTGGAGGTTGAAGGTTAAATTCTCAGTGTGGGTAAATTATTTAAAACTTCAACCTGGTAATGGATGACAGGATGAAAACATGAGATGGATAAAAAAAATGGATCCATTCAAAACTGTGCAGATTCCAAGGTTTGACAGGATGAAATTGAAGATGATCGGATGCAACATCGGCCGAAAAATTACAAAGAATAAATCTCAAGATGAGAACAGTAGTCTGAATAATCCAAATTATCAATCCTCATCTAAAAATTCAGAAACATAATTCCTAATACACACATACTCGCTTCCGTCGTTCGAACACTCTAGATTGTCTAATGTTTGTGCCTGAATTGTGCGTTCATTAGTTATTAATAGGGCTATGGCAAGAGAGTATTCTTATCATTGTTTTGACTCTTGAGTATATATCTGACACAGTTAATCAATCGAGAACCACTTCAGTCTATCTAAAAACATATGATATTAACTGATATATACTCGAGAGTCAAAATAATAAAAAGAATATTCTCTTGTCATAGCCCTAGTTATTAATACCTTTCATTCTCGTGACAATTGTTTGGTGACCCGGAAGTAAAGGCTTAGCAAATGGAGTCAAATGTAACTTTGTGGCTGGGTGTCAAATCTTCTGAACGGCATGAATTGTCACCTTTTGCACTACTGAATGTAATATCTACATGGCCTTCGGGACAAGATCAAAGTGTAGCATCTGTTCCGGCAGATACTGCAAGCTATGACTAGCTATGACTAGCAAAGACCAGATGTGGGGGCAACCCCACATTTCTGACCTTTAACCAGCTCCTATTTCCCACCTCTCGGGAGCTGGTCCCCTTTTTCCCTTCCCCCTCCCTTCACTCCTCACATTAAAAATTGGCCTTGTGCCTAATTTGCTCGGTGGGGGAGCAAATAAATACCATCTGTTCCGGCAGATACTGCAAGCAAAGACCATATGTGTGTGCGACCCCACATATAAGACCTTGGTTAATGTAGGGGCAACCCTTCATACCAATTGTCACTATCCAGCTCCCCTACTCCCCGGGGAGTTGGTCCCCATTTCCCCTTCACTCCTTACATTAAAAATCGGCCTTGTGCCTAATTTGCTTGGTAGGGGAGCAAATAAATACCAATATACACTATATATATATATATATATATACACACACACACACACACAAACACAAGGTGCCTTCGATAAGTTTCCAGACGTTTTTCGTATGGGAACTTTTATTGATAGTAGTAATACACACATGGAACTATAATCCCTTTCAAAGTAATCTCCTCCGGCTGTAATGCATTTGTACCATTCCAACAACTTCTGGAAAGCCCCATAGAAGTCCTCTTGTATGAACGTGTCAATGACCCTTGTTACAGCTCCTTTCATCTCCTCAATTGTCTCATAACGACAGCCTCTAAGGTTTTTCTTGAGCTTAGAGAATAACCAAAAGTCACAGGAAGCAAGGTCTGGACTATAGGGAGGTAACGAGAGAGAGAGAGAGAGAGGGAACAAGAGAGAAAGAGAGAGAGAGAGAGAGAGGGAACAAGAGAGAAAGAGAGAGACTGGGAGAAGCAGAGAATGAGGGAGAACGAGAGAGAGAGACACACAGAACGATGTACTGTCTTGATGCCCATCTAGGTCAAATAGTCTGTGGACTTGTGAACTGCACCCTTGGCACAAACTTTGTGCAAATTTTCTACATCTTCAATTCCTCACAAATAATTGTGCATAGTTCCCACACCGACATCAAACTGTAAACTTATTGTCTTTATTTGGCCAATCAACTTTGGTGTTCCGACTTCCTTACTCCTCCCACACCTCAGACTCTCTGCCTTCCTTGAATCTCTTATCCCGTTCAAAAACTGATGCTTGATTCATGCAAGATGGTCCAAAAGTAGTTTGAAAGATTCCATACGTTTCTGTGGCATTTTTTTGCAAGTTTAAAACAGAATTTTATTGCATATCGTTCTTTTAAAGTGTCCCCATATCCTAATTACATTTTTGAAGTTCACCAAGCTTTAGTAGAGTGTATTCCAATTCCTCCTGTAGCTGTTCATTTGAACCTGAAATTATAAAAATTGTGCAGTCATCTTATAAGATGTATTGCAATAACATACTGAATTTTGAAGAGTCTACAACAATTTTAAATGCCTGTACAAAAACGTCTGGAAACTTATGAAAGGCACCTCGTATGAACAAAATGGTAAATTTTGTATCTGTCTGAAGCCAAACTATACTATTATTTCTATTAATTATATTATTTTTCAATGCTCAATTCAGGGGAAGAGATTAGGTAGTATAGTATCTGTTCTGTAGTCATGATACCATCCTCTCAGGAATTGCCTCCTTTTTTTAGGTGGGTGTAGTGTAGTATCTGTTCTGTAGTAATAAAACGATTCTCCTTTGTGGAAGGAGGTGGAGTTAGCATATGTCAACTAGAAATTATCACAATCAGGCGTTCATTAACAAACTTAACATGCTGCTTTTACTAGTATTTCGTTTTTTAATCATGAATTTGAAAACTTTTTAACTTTCACGCCATAAATAAATGAAAAGAAGAAAATCAAATTTTATGAATAACCAAAGAACGGTCGTCTTATGACGCCATTAAAAAAATTCTTTTTTAAAAATGGGGAGATAACTCAACATAATTGCAAGATTTATGTTGTAAATTCCCATTAATTGCTTAAACATGATTTTTGTTACGAAAATAAAACTACTTGATAAATTTATGTGATTTTTGGAGTATGATATTTTTTGTTTCTTCAAGCGTGCATGCAGATTTTTCTTTATTTTTGTTTTCTAATATGGGGGGGAATTCTGAACAATAATCAAAACTTTTCTCATGAAAGTTCCGCTTAGTTCTTGGTACACAGAAACAATTTATTGACAGTGGTTGTAGCTATAATACGATCTTCATTTTCTCCACATGAAATGTGCAAAATGGTCAGTTTTAAGTTTCGAACATGACATCATCGGATAAGTTATGCAATTTCATCAGTCAGCATATTTGGATACAAGCCAAAAGAGAAAAATGCAAAAGTGGGAATTTTTTAAAACTAAAGCTCAATATGTGTGTGCGTGCGTATATGTGCGTATATGTGTCTCCCCAATAGCTAGTGTAACCATTTCCTTTATGAATTAACATTCCAAATTATTTAGACAAAGTCGAATAAGGCATGACCATTTATGAGGAACTCATTTACAAATGAGATCACTGTAAATCTTAATCTTTGATGAGTGTTGGGTTTCGAAGGATGCACATATTACACAAATTAAAATTACACAAGTTCACAGAACCCGTTCTTAGATTCCCTTGTCTACTCACAATTGGGACCATCAGCTGGCTATAAAACCTGATGGAAAGCTAAAATGGAAGTTTCTACTTCAGCAGCTGAATTAATTTAGTTATGCAGAACTCTACATTGTGAGTGAGACAGTCGCATTTGCGAGTGATTTTTCAAAGTGGCGACTAGAAATAATGAAACGCTTATCTTTTGGCGATTGTATTTCTTTCACTGACAATCTTCCAAAGCTCACTACTGAGTGAAAAATATCTTTTCAACTTTTTTTTTTAATAAAACAAACAAAATTAAATTATTTAAACAATAAAAGTTTAATAGAACAATATACTGTTGTTTTTAACCAAAGCTGTTTAAAAAAATATCTTTACAACTTTTTTTTTTAATAAAACAAACAAAATTAAATTATTTAAACAATAAAAGTTTAATAGAACAATATACTTTTGTTTTTAACCAAAGCTGTTTAAAAAAATATCTGAAGAAATTAGAATGTTTATACCTTCAATTATCAAGATAAAATTTGTTGTATATTTAGAATTACACTTATTAAAAAAAAACACAGAAAAATCTTTATGATGTACATACTCGTTACAGAACAAAGATGTCATATTCTAAAAATCATGTAGGTTTGGCTAGTAACTTTTCTATCTGGCTAGTAAACAAAAATATTTAGTTGTCAAAGGTCAAATAAATTTCTCCATAGAGCCCTGTTATGTAAATCAGGTTTCGAAATTTTTGAGATGATGGATGATAATTCATATTATTTGGATTATTCAGACTACTGTTCTCATTTTGCATGTTTTTCTCACAACAATTCGGTCGATGTAACATCCGGCCTTCTTCAGGTCTATTTTGCCAAACTCGGAAATATGCACAGAATTTTGAATGGAATCTTTTATTTAATCCCTGGAGGTAGCTTGCTATCATTCTATCGCTCAAGACTGGGTAGAAATCTTAAATAATTCATAATTGTATTCTTAGTATCGTCCAGACTGAGGATTGAACCTTCAACCTCCGGAAGGCCGACACATAGAACTGATTATCACTCAGCACTACTGTAACAGAGCGCGGACATGTTGTATGCAAATGCATACGAAATGCGAAAATGAGATCACCGTAAGAATAAGACTATAAAAAAGATGCCATTCAAGAGCACGTTCGAAACAATATTTGAGCGGACAAAGGTCAGAGGAGACGATCATGTTAGAGACGTGGCTGACCATGTCCTAGCCATAACGAGAAGTCATGTGAAGTTTGTGAGAGAGTAACAATGCTCCGTCTATAATTTATAGGTTCTCGTTCATCAGCTTGTGACTTGCAAGCATAACAGCATAGTATATTTCTGAATGTTTTTTGAGATGAGGACTGATTATTTGTGTTATTTTGATTATTCGGACTACTGTTCTCATCATGAGTGGGTTTTTTTTTTTTTTTTTTAACAAAGGAAGCATCACTTATCAAGGCCCAGAAGCCACTCGAGGATAAGGGTTAAAGAGTGTACAGTAGTCAAAGGGACAATATCGTAGTAATCGTTAGAAGTGTAATTTTGGTAAATTGGATTAAGGGGAACGGCTCATCAAGAATGTGTTATTTTCACATTTTGGAATCTGCACAGAATTTCAAATGGTACCCTTTGTTTAATTAATGGGGATAGTATGCTCTTGTTCCATCAGCCGTAATTGGGTAGAAGTCCTAAATAATTTGCAATTGTATTTTTTAGTGTTACCTGCACTGATAATTGAGCCGTCAACCTCCAGAGTTGTAACAACTAAATTTTTACCAAGTACTTTATCCACTACTCCACAGGTTCATTCGAAATTCCATGCAGATTTTGATAGAAAAATTTCCAAGTTCAATAAGATATACTTGAAGAACGTTGGAGGTTACATCGGCCAAAACGTTGTGAAAATAACACTGAAGATGAGAACAGTAGTCCAAATAATACAAATTATCAATCCTCATCTCAAAAATTCAAAAGTATGGAAGAATATCCTGGGCCCAACTCTCTTCCTGATCTACATCAATGACCTCCCTAAACACATACTTAAATCATTCGTTGACATCTATGCTGATGACACGACCATCTATGGCAACACATCAAAGGCTGTAAATGACAAAGTTCTCTCTGATTCTCTCTCCTCTGATCTCGAGCGCGTGATTCAGTGGGGGAAGATGTGGCTGGTTACCTTTAATGCATCCAAAACCAAACTCCTATCGTTACATCATCAACGCTCTGATCCCCATCTGGCATCAATTGTGATGGATGGCTCTCGTCTGGGTGAGGCCCGGTGTTTTGACAAGCTTCTGGGTTTGACCTTTACTCCTGATCTGAAGTGGAACACGTACATCAAGTCTGTTGCCAAGGTCGCTGGAAAGATGGTGGGATCCTTCTACCGCTCCAGAAGATATCTCACTACTGATGCAATTCTCTATCTATATAAAAGCCAAGTACGTCCAAGGATGGAATACTGTTGCCATATCTGGGCAGGAGCTGCTAAAAACAGCCTATCCTGCCTTGACAGAGTACAAAATAGACTTCGTGGCTTAGTGGGGGATGCCCTTTTCTCTACCCTGCAACATCTCTCCCACAGAAGAGACGTTGCGAGCCTATCCTTGTTTTATCGTTATTTCCATGGCAGGTGCTCGTCTGAACTCCAATCTCTGGTCCCCCCTCGCCAATCTTTCACGAAAAACACCCGTCTAGCTGAATCCACTGTGAAAAATTTCCCCCACTCTTTATCTGTGCCTAAATCAAAACGAGGATTCCATGAACAAAGCTTCTTTCTTAGAACTGCATGCCTGTGGAACTCTGTTCCGTCTGCCTGCTTCCCACCGGAGTACAACTTGGATGTCTTCAAGTCCAACGTTAACAAATTCCTAATGAACCGCCCCCTTAAGTAAACACTTCATCAAATCTCCACAATAACGTAATGTACTTGCAATAACCCTTATCCCTGAGTGGCTTCCGGGCCTTGATAAGTGGTGATCACTGTAAAAAAAAAATTTAAAAAAAGTTATGTTTTGTTTTTTTAAGGCCTAAAAGCCACTTGAGAACAAGAGTTAAGAACTTGGGTCAAGTTACTGGTAAGACTAACACCTGAGAATTACAGAGGATCTAGTTAGAAGAAAATTTGTTAACATTAGACTTGAAAACAACCACGATGTATATTCATTCTTTTGCTGCCTGTATCCTCATCTTCATAATTGTTGTTATTATTAACTGCAATGGGGCCTGTGGTTTAGTGGATAAAGGCATTAAGTCTCTATGATTCCAGGTTAAGCATTGCCTGAAAATAGAGATTTCAATCTTACCCAAGAAGGCCAGAGGATTAATTGACCAAAACGTAGTGAGACAAAACAACTATGGAAAGCAGTAATTACTGGGGATAAAATTACAAGACTCAGCATTCCTATCCTGTCACGGTTAATCACCTGAAGAAGGCCAGAGGATAAGTTGGCTGAAGCATGGTGAAACAATAAATATGAAGATGAGGATAACAGTCTGCAAAAAAATGTATACACAAATTATGGAACCTCATCTCTAAGAGTTAACATATATTTAACCACGATGTAGTCAACTAGGAAGCAGCCCCATGGTATTACGTTTTATAGGCGTTCAGTTTTTTGGAAAGAAACTCTGTTCATGGAAGTTCCAATTAGTTCAAAATACACAAAAGAATTTTTTTTATAATGGTTGCAGCTAGACAAAATTTTACTGCAAATGGTTTACAGGGGATAAACCAGAAATTGGATGCTCAGTCATGCATCTACCCTGAAAATAACGAAAGAGTAAAGAGAGACTAACAATGTAATTGCTTTGAGAAAATGGCTATAGGAGCGAGGAGAAGAACACCCTCACTAGATTTTGAAGCTGATTTTCTATTCTGTTAAGGCAAAAAAAAAAAAAAAAAGTGCCTCCGAGCAGTACCTCACTAGATGTGGTAGTGGTGCTTCATCTTAGGACCAACCCAACGTGAAAGAGAGCTCTAAATGGCACCTCCCTAGATGTGGCAGCAGTATTCTATCTCAGAATATATTTGATTCTTATATGAGTAAAGGGTTACATTTTTCAGATTAAAATGCTTTCTGGAGCGATAGAATGATCCAACCATCCAAATTCAAAGCTTTCATGAAACGTTGCTTGTCAAATAATGATTTGCAAGAGGTTCAAAGCGCATGTCCAGTGTTTGACCTATTCCATCTTAGAACTCATTGCTTATTTATAGGTAAAGGATTGCATCATCAAAAATACTTTCTGAAGTGATAGAATGATCCAATCATTTTTCCAGCAACTTTAACAACAGATTGGATAGATTGATACCAAAAGTAAGTTCGTTTTTTATTTCTTTTGTGAGTACCGCATTTATGACAGGTAAGGTCTTCTTTCTTACCTATTACTAGTACTACGTATTCCACAGTCAAACTGTCAGCAACTAAACTGGCAATCCAATTACATAAAGATTAAAAAAAGTGCATTCTAAGTGGCACCTCCCCAGATATGACAAAAGCAAAATGTAAAATAATGCAAAATTAGTTCAAAATTTATTTTCTTAAAATTATTAGAACTTTTTGAACATGACCACTTGCATTAAAATGTCGTAATAAAATTTGGGTATTGGTACAGTTTATATAAACAATCAGGAATGGGTTTAGCCAATCAGATTGTAGCAGATGACAATTTTCAATTGTGAATTAATTAAATTGTAAAATTCATTAAGTTAAGACAATCAATTAAAGCTGAATTTAAGCGTTTTAGAACAGGCGATTCAGTCTCCCAAAGGATTTAAAAAATATAAAAATCTTCTTTTTTTTTCCACTCTAATTTAATCCTAAAGGCAATGAAAAAAAAGTGTTATTGATGAAACTACTTCACAGATATGAATAAACCTGTGAACAGTAAAAGTGTTATTGTTGCTTTAATTAAATTCTGTTCCAGGTCGACACATATGCAGTCCTAATTCAAGATGGCTAGTCGTGTAGGTCTGTTAGAATTTACACAATGACTTGGATGTGATGCTGAACAGTTATGGTCTGTTAAAGATGTGCCACACCAGTGAATTTACTTGGTTTCATGAGCGCTTCGCCATCATCACAATTTGTGGAAATGTGCTCTGTCTGATCTCAGCCTGCCAAGCCAGCAGGACATCTGGTGAGACTTTTTCATACTTATATATTGGTTTCAAAAAGGGACATTTCATTAGTTAACAATTATTTGTGGTTACATTTTAGAAAGGTTATTGACGTTAGCTATTTTCCCATTTTATATTAATTTTTTTTCATTTGTAATATTTTCCAATTTCTTCGTCATTCACTTGAAAAGTCAATGAGTAAGATAAAAAAACAATTTTAATTTCTTCATTATCAATTTGAAGGAGACGTTTTCAATAAATTAAAAAGATGAATTAGTAAAAAAAAAAAAAAAAGATTAAAAGAAAGTATTTTTCGATATAAATGTAATTATCGTTGTAGGGACTCACCCATACATAATATATTAACTCTCTTAATGGTATAAATATACAGAATGAATGAAGGCAACGCAGTAACATCACAGATTTTAATGAACTACTAGATTAGGATACAGCACAATCACTTTGATTCATCGGTTTTCGCCAGATCACTGAAATTAAGTAACGTTGAGCCTGGCTAGTACCAGATGAGTGACCATTTGAGAAAACAAGGCACTGTATATACCACGAGGTAAAATACCAGGTCAAGAAACTGGCGCAGTCTATCCTTCTCAAGAGTAGATAGGACTCTCTTAAGCCGTGGTAGGCAACCCATCTAGTGATAGCGTCATGATAAAAAAAATACCCTTGATAGCCCTGGCGAAGCATTGAGTATTCAGCTACGGACAAGATTTGAATTACACTACAAACACGTGTAGTGAGTTCAATCTCGGTTACGGCCACGCTGGATGGATGAAGATAATGATATCACTATCATCATCACCGTTATACTAAAATCAAAACATGGAGTCAACTTGCACTTGGCTATGCTATGCAATATGACTAAAAACACCAACCCCTCCCTATAGAAAGGAAAAAAAAGAAGAGTTTAATAAAAAGAAATAATAATGATGCAAATCTTTATTATGGGGAGATATGCAGGTTGTTTGCCTCTCAGAGGGAGGGGGGCAGTGATTATAGGTTTTGACGATTGTGCAGTGTAGTTAACAGTTAAAAAAAAATTACAACAGATAACTTTGACCAAATGCAAGAAAATTTAATATTTATCACCTCGAGTATTTTTATATTTTACAACTGTAATTATTTGATTTTTCAAATTTTGCATCATTTCCTAGAAAGCTTGTAAATAAAATTTCAAGAAATCATTTCTTAATTTTTTCTCAAGTTCCGCTGTTGTATGCATAACAACTGAAAAATAGAAAACTAAAAAAAAATACTAATAATAGTGGTTAAATATTTCATATACTGCATATATTTATTATTTACTTAAACTGTTTTTAAGTTCTTTATTTTAAAATACTTTTCATTATGTCAAACCAGGCAATGACAAAAATGGTGATTATGACAAAAAAAATCACACTAGCTTGGCTAAGTAAGAGTGACGATAACAAATGCATAAATAATAAATCTTATAATCAGTAAATATATGTGAAAATTATATAAATAAGTAGAAAAGTAAATTTTCTTGCATTTGGTAACAGTTATTTTCTATTCGTCTTTTCTTTTTTTTTTCATCTTTTTCCTCATGAACTATACTGCATAATCACCCAGGTTTTATATTGGTTATTTTGTTTTATGGCATATCAACCCTTTTCAAGTTATTTAATGCCAAACCCGATCATTTGGTAAAAGTTTTTATGCTTCAATTTCTTTATATCTTCAAATATTTATTAATCATGTTTGGTTTGGTTGTTTTACAAAGAAAAATTGTTTTAGTTTTTGGCTTTTGCAGATTATGATTGAGTTTTGAAAAAGGAAAGGAAAATAAACAATAACATGAATGTTTGGTGTATTTAAGACAGGAAGCCGATATTTTCAGACAGCCTGATCCAGTAGCACCAGATTTTATATTGAAGTTTGCTTTCGCTGAGATTACTTTTGTATGTACCTATACCTGGAAGCCCTGTTCACCCTACTATTTCATGCATAACTGGGAAGTATATGGGAATGGAAGGCTAGATGCATTCAATACTTAAGAATATTTGTGCAAAAGTAAACCCAGCAGCTTCAACTAAAATTGCCGATATCACAATAATTAGTCAGTCACATTTCTTATAACTGTACAAATGATTAAAGGAAAAAATGCTATCAGAATGTGATTCCCATGCAGCAAACAAGGGAGGTAATGAAGGAAGATCGTGCTCTACAGAAGAGTAGGCTGGTTAAAAGTGCTCACCAACTGTTAAAGCACACCTTTCTCCAATATGCCTTAATGACCTGCTCACCTCCTTTTATTACCTACTTAAAAAAAAAAAAACCAAAAAAAAAAAAAAACCTGCCTTTCCCATCATGCACTGCCTTTCCCATCACGCACACCAAGTGCATAAATGAGTCGCCCATTTTGTCTCTCTTCTTTCTTGGAGCAACACAGGTAAGCCCTTCATTTTGTCTTTCTAAACAGATCAAGACCAATCACTACAGAAACAAGCCAGCCAATCAGCCAGTAGAATTAACTCTACATGGGTTCAACGGGTTTTCTTCAAAGGAGAAAGTGTCAAGGGAATATTAAATTCATAAGTTGTCCCCAGTCGCACGTATAACAAAGTCAGGGGAGATGACAACGTTAGGTTTTTGCAGTTCTTGCAGAGTGTCGACGTCCACTTTCATATAATGCCTGGTATTTCCAAACAGTCACCTGTATATATATGTACCCCATCTCTCCCCAACATCAGTGTTATGTATATGTCCGCCGTCTCCCTTAAATATGAATGTCCCCATCCTATCTCTTAAAAAAGACTCCATCCCTATGCAGCACACCCATCCGATATTAACCAGGCTCAACATTACTTAACTGGTGATTTAACGAGAACCGGTGTGTCAGCATGATTATGTCGTATATCAGTATAGCAACCATCAACCAGTAAATAAAATAAAATGGTGGACAATTTGGTAAACATGAACATTAGATGATGGTTATGAGTTTTTGGAAAAGTCATATGCAAGAGTTAAAAAAAACTTATTTTTTAACAATGCTAAACATATTGGAGTTAAATTTAATTGAGTATAACATAATAAGAAAAAAAAAGCACGATTTTTTTTTCAACAGGAAAACTCTCAAGGAGATAGATTGGTTCAAGTACTTGAATTTAATGATCATTGCCACTCAGAATCAACAATGCCCAGCACGTTTTCAGTTATCTAGTCCTATCTTTGGGCTCATCTCGACACTGCAATAGGCACAAAAGTCCGGATGTATCATGCACTTATTTGGACAATCCTTTTCTATGGCTGCAAAACCTGACCGATGAGTTGCAGATCTCAAAATGCTCAAGGTGTTCGACTAATACTTCCTCTATTGTTCTTGGCCTTCGGGCCGGGATTAAAGTGTAGTATCTGTTCTGCAAATGCTGCACTTAAGATAATTTGTACCAGTCAATGGAGGGGAAACCCTCTATACTGGGACAATTATTATTTTTTGTCACAACCAGAGTGCCCCCTTTTTACCCTACTTTTAGGGGAGCTGGTTTTCCCCTACATTAAAAACGGCCTTGTGCCTAATTTGCTTTGGTGGGGAAGCAAATAAATACCATACTTCCTCTGGCAAATTTTGCAGGTCCATTTTTTGTTGTGTCAGTGTTCACCATTGGTCAACTGAGCAGGCTCCTCCAACTGAATTCTCTGCATCTCGTATAGACGCCGCCCAGGCATGTCGGTTTGAAGCTGTGGTTGATATCAGGTCCAACCATTCATGGTTCAAATGGCACACTTCGTAAAGGTGAAAACACAGGAACCATTTTGTGTCCCAATACTCAAGTTGGGAGGAGCTGCAGGACAATCCCTTTCAAGCAATCTTTTTTGAAGAATAGACATTGATGGTTTGACCATGCTGTGCACTACAACCCAGAAGAGTTCATCAACAAAACAATAATCCCAGAACCACTCCAAGGTTTGCAAGGACGTCTGGTAGGTGAACTGAAGATGTAGTTGCACACCACAAAACAGACATGAGTGAATATAACCTCAACTATATGTATAAGTAATAAGTCAAAAACAAAAAAAGCACTTTTTAATTTAGTGCATTTGCTTATTACTAATATGGTGTCATGACTGATACAAAAATTGTAATGCAAATAAAATTGTAATGAAAATAAAATCTTTTAAGTTATAAAAATAACTTATTTAAAAGATTAAATCATTTATAAAAATATTTGTTTCATAACATATTTCTTGCGTTTTCTCTTTAGGGAGTTATAAAAATTAGTTTTATAAATGTTACTAAAAAACTTCTTTTTTTTTTTTTTTCAAACAACTCCTGATTTCAGTTTTTAGCTACTGACCTTGGTCCAATCGAATATATTGTCATTTAGGAAATAAGTCACTAATATTAGCATATTTAATTATTTAAAAGTTAATTGTTATTTTTTTTTCAGATTTTAACTCTACGTTAAGCATGCCATAATCGTAAAAAATACAATTTTTTACCACCATTTTGAAAACTTAACCATCGTTTAATATTTACATTAATTGACAATCATATTTATTCATTAGCTGTACCTTCTGAGCATTGTCCGACACACAGTGAAGTTATTTTAGCTTTTAATCGGTTGCACATTTTTAAACTTAAGGAAGACAACTCCTATTATATTCTTCAATTCAAACTGACTTATTCCCCTTGATGATTTTTGGTGATTATTTCAAATGTTTCATATTATTAGTTGTCTTGGCTGGACTAAGAGTAGCACTGAAAATAAATTGGAGCTAAGTATGTTATTATATTGTTAATAACACCGTATAACAATAACAAATCAAAATTGGCTTGTCAGAAACAAAGTTAAATGTTATTTCGGTCTGACTTTAAAAAATCTGACAAAATAAGTATATATGTTAGCTTTAAAGCAATAACTTGTTAGTATGCGCCTCAATTATATCGAATTAGTTTATTATTCTTCTATTATACTTTAAAACGTCTATTATACAAAGGGCAGTTGTTTTGTGTGTTTGTATGCTAGTGTGCCTCTTAAAACTTGAAAAATACACAATAAACCCTTACAAAGTTGATATTTTTTTAATCAGCGTAAAATAAAAGATGAAAAAGTAATATCTAAAATTTATAAAACATGATCAATTCTTTCAGGGTCAAATGACCGTTTGTATCATTAAACCTTAACAAGAATTAAATACAGTTATTAATGTTATTGAATATTACTGGCTGTGCCACATCGGCACGCACAACGCCGAGTACACTCAACATCGTCTTACATTCAGCATCAAGTACACTCAACATCGTCTTACCATCAACGCTTACCCTGTGAACTCGGATCATGGGAAATTCCTATATGCACAAAACAAAATCACCGAAAAAAAAAAAAAATACCCTAAGGGTAAGGATAATGAGTAAACGATGGATAAAATGATGGTTAAAATTATTATGAACTTGCCAGGATTCGAACCTGGAATCTTTTGATCCATAGTCAGACATGTTATGCATTGCGGCACAAGTCTTATCCG